>NW_025766024.1:0-74861 GCF_003918875.1 Haliotis rubra
AGACAAAGTCTGCTTGCTGATCCAAAGTCTCCTGAATATTAGTGTCCATAACTCATCCATCTGCGAACCTGTATCCCTTCTCGAACCTTCATCATCCTTTCGCGAACCTCTATCTGAAGATTCCTCCCTATGTCAACGTCTATCTTGAGAGTGCTCTCTTCGCGAACCTCTATCTGTAGATACATCTCTTCACAAACCTCTGTGATGTGAGCTATCCCTTCGCGAACGTCTGTCGCTGGATGTATCCTTTCGCGAACTTCTGAGATGTGAGCCTTCTCTCCGCGAACCTCTGTCTCGTGATGAGTGACTTCGCTAACGTCTGAGAGATATGAGATCGTGATCTAGAGTGGCTAGGTGTAGGAGATGGATCCTTTAATGTTCTCGAACATTGAGGGTTCGCAGATGTAGAACTGTGAGTAGGCATCTCATCTCTTCTATCCTCTTCCAAGATGACAGAGTCATCGGACTGTGGAGACCTTCGCAAAGGTGTACGTTCTATGAGGAGTAGGTTCGCGCAGGTCTGTAGGTTCGCGCAGGTCCGTAGGTTTGCGCACAGTGTCGTTAGATGAGAGGCTTTGCCAAGCCTTAGCTTCTTCCTCGAACCTACGTTCCATCATGGCCATCATCTGGTTGGTGAATTGTCTCATAAATTCACCTTGGTCAAAATTCTGCATTGGTTGAAGCTGCTGCGGTGTAGACGAAGCGTTTGCGAACGCTAATGTGCTCTGCGCCTCAGCTTCACTCCGTTGAGAAGTAGGTGGCAGTTCGTCAAACAGCTGGCCTGCTCTGACCGTTGCAGGGGACGATCTAGTAGTTGTAGAAGTCGATTGAGTCGCTGATCTCATAGGTACTTCGGGTAGAAGTAACGGGGGGTCATCAAAAACGTCTACTTCATGTGGAGGTAATATCTCTTCGTTGAAGGATTTCTGCTGCGTTGATTTACTAGCACATGTAGATTTACCCTCCGATCTGGTAACAGATGTTTTCTTCTGCGATGTAGAAGAAGATGACATCTTTTTTCTTAGCCTGAGACGGAGTCAACTGCGTTGAAGTCTATCTGTTCTTGGCCCCCTTACCAGCAGACTGCCCCTGTAACGCACTAAACATAGCACAGGGCTCCAGATAAGGGCTGTATCAGCGTATGTACGGATATAAAATATGCACGATACGGTAGGAAATAATTTAGAAAACGTAGCAGATACGCACTACAGCAATGGTGTATGGTCTTAGAATCATTTACAGACTTATTTTTATCCCCCCGTTTTGAGGCGGTATTAAAATGGACTCCGTCCGTCCATCCGTGCACATTTGTCTTTACTGGAGCTAAACTCTAAAACCGTTCAATATGTCTTCACCAAACTTGGCACATAGATATATCTGGTGGTCTACTGGTGTCTTTTGGTAGTTTTGGATTGCTGAATAAAATATTTTTTTGCGTTTTCATGGCAACAGTGTTGGCTTCAACTGAATTTGGTGGTAGTCCTCCTTTCTGGAGCAGAACATTGAAACCTTTCAGTACTCTCCTTCCACTTAGCTATATACACGCCAAAACATTTGACATAATCATAACTCGTAGACATATTCTTGAAGAGTATTTAGCCATTGCAGGGGATATTGATGACTTTTGTCTTCTTGTTTTTAAAAGTATTGTTTTATTGCTTATTGACCTGTTTACATAAGAGTAGCAATGTTGTGGTGCAAATATGAAACGAAACACAAGATTACTGATACTCCTGTAATTCCAACTAGTACTCTAAATGTACTCTTAAGGTTTTCCAGTACTCCTCTGTTGGAAATATAAGGAGTACATACTTCTGTGGTTGAAACATTATCTGGAGCCCTGCATAGCACCAGTATTATGAACTTCAGCAGTAGCGAGCAACATACAGTTTGATGGTTGATCTCCTGTTTTATCAGCCGTGACTTGAGATGACTTCCTCACCCGATCCATGGCACGTCTATAGATATAAGACACTGGGCACTGGGGGTGAGGATCAGCCATGGATAACCTGTGCCTGGATACATTACAAGATTTCATGAAATGTAAACAAAGTTACATAACGATGAAATAAAACACAAATACAAATAATTTCTACAAAATGTTTACATATAATACATAGTAGTTATTGCCAAATCAATATACAGCGTAATTTTGAAGAATAGGACCTATATAAAAAGGATATAATGCCGTATAAGGGACTCCAGTGCTCGCCAAACCATCCGCTTGGGCGAAAAGGGAGAGAGTGACAAGTAAGGCTGCTCACATGACTGTGCGGGAAAAGGGCAAAAGGGAGGTAACTCGTGGGTGAGTGTATTTTTACGTCTGCTTCGGGAACTTCAAGGGATTGAAGTGTTCCACTACCATTCAAAAAGGAAAGGGAGATAAGCAAAAGATCATGAGTCAGGATAAGTAAAAATTTAGGAAATTAATAGCGAGTCTGGCCTTTAACCAAAGTAAGATCTTTGATGATGATTTGGTGGCGATGCACATGAACAAAAGTCACATCAAGTTCAACCAACCGGTCTACATGGGGATGAGTATTCTGGATTTATCCAAACACTTGATGTATGACTTCTGCTACAACGAACAATACAGTGATTGGTGTGAGCTGCTGTATACCGACTCTGATTCGCTGATGGTGGAAATGCAACCTGAGGACGTGCAAGAGGGCATGGCAGTAAAAACAGATTTATACAACACCAGTGATTATCCCCTGGAACATCCTTTGCACAGCATGACCAACAAGGAAGTCCTCAGACAAATGAAAGACAAATGTGCTGGGACTCCTATCAAGGAATACGCTGGTTTGAGACCAAAGATGTATTCCATCCTGAAAGCAGACCATGGTGAAATCCGAAAGGCTAAAGGCGTGAAGAAATACGGGGTGAAACATATCAAACACGATCAATTCAAAGAGGCCCTATTCGAGACCCGCACGTTCAAACACAAAATGAATGTGTTGAGAAGTGATGATCATAGGATCTACAGGATAACCTTAACAAAACATCCCTAATCACCCATGCATATGAAACGATGGATTGTTGGTGATTGTGTCACAACTTATGGCTATGAATACTGTTGTATTACCCTCTAAGTAACCAGAGACCTTCAATGATGTCTCTGGAGACACAGTACCCTCCCAAAGCTGGGAGCTGAATTAGCCCAAAATCATGCTCTCAGGGGACCTGTCACAGAACCCCCATTTACAATGCTGCTAATGCTTTAAACTATAGAAAGACTGTCATGTCTGTTATGTGTTATGTAATATCCATGTTCATGATTGCTTATTTTCTACCATATGCATATTGTAAATGTTCTACAGGCCTGTGGCCTCTTTAGTACCGAATAAACTGATACAAATTTAATAGTTAAAGTTAAATGCATTTGCATCAATCCGTAAAGGTCCAAATTTTCTGAGCATCTTGAATTCCAATATTTCATATTGAAGCTTTAAAACTTATTAATTTTATGTGTAAGTGATATCATTTGACATCAGATGGGGAGTGCTTTGTTACATTAATTCATAATCATTGTAGTACTGCTACAAGTTCTACTATGCAAAATAAAAATTTATTGCTCCTGAGCGAGCATGGTGTGTAAACTTCAGTTCTGATGGAGGCACGTGACACCTCTGATAGGATGATATGGTGTAAGATAATTGTTTTTTTAAATGTACATCTATCCAGTAATTAAAACTGACCACACTTTCTAATATCTTGTGCTGCCTTTTTCAACACAATGACATATGCTGAATGTGTGCACAGATACTTGAGTTCGATGTAAACGGAGCTTTAGATGAGTTTGTCCATGTCATATTAGATTCAGCAGATTGTATGAAGAAAAAGACTAAGCCGTTTAAGCAAAACTATAAAACACCCTTAAGTGACGAGTGTAAATCTGCGCGACGAGACGCGCGCAAAGCACTTAGAAGTTTTCGGTGTAGACGCTCGGAGAGTAACAGAAATTATTTTTGTAAAATGAGAAACAAATACAAAGCTTCATGTAGAAAATTCAAATCTAACCTGCATAATCAAAGATTGAACAGATTGAATGATTCTATCCACCATCCTGCTATGTTCTGGAAACAAATTCGTTCATTTAGAAAGAGATCAAATCCTAAAAGTAATATTTCAAAATGTGAATGGATGACACATTTCAAGACAGTTTTTTTCTAATGATGCTGTTTTTCCAAGCGATGGTTATTCCTTCGATGATGATATTATCTCTTCGAATGACTATGACACTGTTGATCAAATGATTTTGGACACAAAAATTTCAGTAGATGAGATAAAGAATGCTATAAACAACTTAAAGAGGGGAAAAGCAGCTGGTCCCGACAATATTATAATCGAAATGATTAAATGTTCTCAAATGGAGTTAATGCCCTTCCTCCATAAGTGTTTTAACACTGTATTTGAAAGCGGTTCGTTTCCAGAAAGCTGGTCTCGTTCAATTATCGTCCCTATACATAAAAAGGGGGCTCAAGATAATCCAGATAATTATAGAGGCATATCTTTAATGAGTATTATTGGGAAAATATTTACAACTGTTTTAAACAACAGAATCTCAAACTGGTCAAATCTAAGAAACTTAATTCCTGAATGTCAGGCGGCTTTTAGGAAAGATTATTCAACTACTGACCATATCTTTACACTATATGCAATAATACAAAAGTGTCTATCGCGTAATAAACACAAACTTTATGTAGCATTTGTTGACTTTAAGAAAGCTTTTGACTGTGGATCGTTGTAAATTATGGCACTGCTTACGAGAAAGTCTGGTTTACAAGGGAAAATGTATTCTATTTTAAAATCTATGTACTTGAATATTAAATCATGCGCGTTCGTTTGTGGTGATGTCACCCGATTTTTCGACTGTCCCATGGGAGTTCGGCAAGGGTGTATTTTAAGCCCTGTATTGTTTTCCTTCTTTATAAGCGAACTGTATTATGATATTTCCAATGCAGGTAAACATGGTGTGCAAATGTTTCCAGATATGATTGAAATTTTTATCCTACCTTTTTGCCGATGATGTAATTTTAGTGTCAGATACTATCGTCGGTCTACAAAACCAGCTGAATATTTTGGAACGTTATACAAATGAATGGAAATTACTTGTTAATTTTGAAAAAACAAACAGTTATCTTTAGAAGAGGTGGGCCTGTCGCCTCTAAAGAAAAATGGTTTTTGTGTGGCAAAAACGTATCTATTGTTAATCAGTATACCTATCTCGGACTATTGTTTTCCCATACCATGAACTTTAAAAAGAGTGTTATAGACCTGAAATCACGTGCTAAGAAGGCCCTTATTAATGTTATGTCAGTTTCCCAGAATTTTGGAATTTTAACCCCGAAAATATATTTTAAATTGTTTGATGCACAAATCCAACCGATTATGCTTTATGGGTCTGAAATTTGGGGATTTCAACGTCATGAATGTCTAGAGAAACTACACCTTTTAGCATGTAAAAGATTTTTAAATGTAGCGCGAGCAGCACCAACTTGTATGGTTTATGGAGAATGTGGTAGATATCCAATATATATAAATTCACAAATCAGATGTTTAAAATATTGGTTAAAGATCCTTGGAATGCACGAACAAAGAATCCCCAAACTAGCTTATAACATGCTTGTACATTTAGATGATAGGGGTAAGACAACATGGGCATCTCATATTAGAACTCTTATTTTTTTCATGGCTTTGGATTTGTGTGGGTAAATCAAACCGTTGGTAATATTAATCTATTTCTTAAGCAATTTCGAGAACAATCTGTTAGCATGTATTATCAAGAGTGGCATTCCTGTCTAGACAATAGTTCAAGATACCAGTTGTATAGATCACATAAGAGCTTAATTCAACCAGAACTATATCTATCTATATTGACATCTAGAAATATCAGACGCACACTTGTCAATTTTCGATTGGGCTTGTTAGACTTATCAGTAAATAAGGGCAGACGATTTTCAACAGAGAGATGTTTAAGGATATGTCCATTATGTAACTCGGCTATAGAAGATGAAATTCACTTCGCTTTTGTATGCCCACATTATGCTGATTTAAGAAAAAAATATATCCCAAATAATTATCTGTTAAAATATCCTTCATCTGCCTTTGCTTCCATTCTATCCTCCAAAAATGAAAATGTAATACGTAATCTTGCGCTTTATGTAAAACATGCTGTTTTCCTTAGAAGCAATATCTTATCTGAACTGTAATTTCTTTGTGAAATGTCTGTAACATGTGCTGTATATATACTTGTATTCCTTGTATATGGGCCGGAGGCCTTAAGTACAATAAATATCTTTGACTTGACTTTGATATTTTCAAGTAGGTGACATTTGGTGCTGAACTCGGGTTGATGTGTTCAGCTTCCTGTGCTAGGAAGCACAGGAAAATTGGGAGGTTAAGCTAACCGAAATTTGTGTTTTTAATGAAGTTCAAAGGCTAGACTGTACCCATGTGTACATGAAACGTCTGTTGACAGCCGGATGATTTTAAAAAAAAATATAACATTACTATAGAAGTCTAAGGGAAAACATTTGGTTTTGAGTAGCCTACAAAGGCTCTAGTTGTGGTAGAGTTGTCTCCCTTAGACCAATCAGTTTCACTTTTGTTGGTGTTCATTTATTTTACCGCCAAGTTATCTCCCTTTGCACATCGTAAAGCAAAAAGCATGTCTGCCGCTTCCAATTTGCAAGGTCTAAACAAATTTTTCCCTAATGCATTAATGGCTCCACCATGATGTAAGTAATCAAATAATATTTATAACATCATTAACATGTAAAAGTATATTCTCAGTATGCAAACGTATGAGGTATGTAATGTTACCTAACTTGCAAGGTTAACATGCTGAAATCTTCAAAGTGTCATACTGAATTTTTTTTTTGAGAGCTGGAAACTCTAACTTTACCAAAATACCTACAGGATACTTTAGCACAAGAATTAGAGTTGAACGAAATCTCCATAGTTGTCAAGTCAATGGAAAATAGTAAGACCCCAGGAATAGATGGTTTTCCAATTGAGTTTATTAAATTTTCTGGCCCGACTTGAAACATTGGATCTATAGGTATATCAAGCAAACATTTACGAATAATCAATTAACTTTAACTATCAACATGGGTGTTATTACATGTATCCAAAAACAAGGAAAAGACAGAAATATTTAAAAAACTGGCACCATATTTCATTGTTGAATTGTATTTACAAAATAATAAGTTCATGTATTACCAATAGATTGAAAATAAACCCACTACACCAACTAATACACAACAATCAAACACATTTTATACTGACTGACTGAGTTTAGTTTTACCGCTTTAGCAATATTCCAGCAACATCACATGGCAGGGGACACCTGAAATGGGTTTCAACAGGTTTTATACCCAGAAGGTGTATTACAGAAAACGTACCCGGTAAATTTCAAAGGAAAAATTGTCTTCTAGTTTTGATAGACTTTGAAAAATCTTTTGACACTTTTTTAAAAACTTTGTGACTCTAGTCTTGAAGAAATTTGGCTTCGGCCAAAACATGCTGAAATGGATATCTATATTGACCAAAAATCCATCATCTTGTGTAATTCTAAATGGACACTTATCTTCTTTTCAAATTTAAGAGGTTGTAGGTTGGGGGACCCTCTCTCCCCATATCTCTTCCTGTTTGTAGCTGAAATTTTAGGTGTTATAATCAGAAATAACTATAGGCGTAAACATTCCCTCTGGGTTGTGATAGCTTTTTCCTCCGTCACTTGGTGACGTGTTACAGACTCCCTTAGATAAAATAAAAATTAATAACAAAGGGAGGTAATCCTTACCTAGATAACCCTTGCTCCCTTCGGATTACTTCCCTTGGATGCTCTCCTGCCAGTGACTCTCTACCCATGTCATATTTTCCTCTGTACTCACTGAGTGAGGACGTGTTTCAAGACTTCCTTGGATGCAACTTTTTTGTTCAACTTCAACATTCTACAGCATATTTAGGTTAGTACTGTCGCATCGTGTTAAGGCAATTGTTTTTTTGCTATCTTCACTGTATAATTGACTTTAATTTCCAGTGTAAACTTGTCTAAATTCTTCCCGCCATTTTGTTAGGCCACGTGCGTTCTTGAGTTATGTCTCAAAAGAAATGTTTGGGTTGTCAAGGTTTGCAACCTGACAAAGATCCTCATTCCTTGTGTTTGGTGTGTTCCACTGATCCTCCATGTACATTAGCAACACGTTGTCTGTTGTGCAAGGACTTATCTGAAATAGACTGGAAATCTATGAACGACGCTAGACTTCGCGCCCAAAAGTGTAAATTGCCGCCATCTGAACCACCAAAGAAATCTAAATGTAGTAAACCGGCTACTCCGGATTGTGCTCCTCCTCCACCTGTGCTGGATTATAATTCCCTTTCGGCTATGTTGGAGTCATTTAGGGAGGACATTAATTCCTCTTTTGGTTCGGCTTTAAAGGATCTGGAAAATAGGAGTTTTTCCAAAATCAAGGAGTTCTATTGTTGCTTCAAAATGGAATCTCAAATTTCTCAGGAACCACTTGTAACTGATAACCGTCGGTCTTTCACGGAAAATACCACGGCAAACTTAACTCAAACTGAAGGGTCGTTGGTAACCAAGGCGTTGCCACACTCTCAAATATCCACCGTCCCAGACAAGACCAAGGCGTCAAGGTCTGCAGGATTAGCGTTGGATACAAATTATATGGGTTCCACGGGCCAAGAGCCACCCAATTATTATGTGCCATCAGATACCGCGGATGTGTTTCCTCCGACGGGAGGGGATCACATCGATATTGACAATCCGCCTCTGATTCCTATTTTTTCGGATGTAACAGGGTTTATCCGCTTACTGATGCCCAAGTATCCATGCATGAAGGCATCCTCACTGTTCCATCTATGGATTCGCAAGCTAATGATTTTATTCCGGGTTGGGCTTATTCGGAGAAAATCGCCTTACTACATGAATTAAAACCATGCACGGTGCCTCCACCGTCCACGGCTGTATCCACGGATATTCCAGATGAGCTAGGCTCTTCCGGTTTATTACCTCCTCAGAAAGTTCCTAAGCTTTCATTGCCTCATTCTACAGTAGTACGCTAAGCCTTAGCGTCCTTTAATGACTCTCTCTCCAAGACATCTACTGTCTCGTCATTACCTAAGACGCAACTTCGTCAGTCTTATGCTATTCATGATCGTGTCTTTCAGTCGGGCCTTCCTGAATTAGATAAGGACTTTGCGTCGTTGGACTCGCGTGCCTCTCGTTTGTTTTTTCGTACAAGATTCCAGTCTCTCAGAGGGACTTAAAGGATATTGATCATGGGGCTCGAGCTTCAATAGACATTTTATCCTATATAAATTGGTTCGCCTCAGGAGTTCGCCAACTCCTCCCGCCAGTGTTTGACGACTATTCAGGCATCAAAGCTGACACCATGGTAGCTATGTCCTCGCAGGAAGCGGCATTAGCCCACTCTTTCTTGGATGTAATTTATCAGGCCGTTTCGGATGTATCTTCCACCCAAGTTAACATTATGGGTCGCCTAATGACCCTAGAGCGTGCCTTCATGTTATATTGAGTTAAAAACATTCCAGATACCGCCAAGGATGAACTGTTTCAACAACCTTTACAAGCTACTTCTCTTTTCAATGGGAAATGTACGGCTGCAGCCTCAGGTTACTAGAAGCTTGAATCAACAATTGGCATCTGCCTTATTGGCACAGAATCGTCCATCTAGATCTCTTAACCGTGGTAGAAGAGCTTCATCACTATCTCGCCTCTCTCGGCGGTTTCAGTTTCGAGTCCTTCCATTCTGTGTATTTATATATAGCTCCATGGTTTTTCACGATGATCATGAATCCAGTGCTCCATTTCCTTCATCTACGGCATGTGGCTATTCACGGTTACCTGGACGACTTTCTGAATCATCACACGTGTACGAGCATACTCCTCAGTCATACCGATTTTGTGATCCATGTGTTTTCTCATCTGGGTTTTCTTATCCATCCCGACAAGTCCGAACTTGTTCCAACACCACGAATCAAGTTCTTAGGAGCCATCCTCGATGCCTCGTCTTGCCATATTCTACCCGATCAGAATCGTTGGATTTCGGTCAGAGATCGTATTCTCCATCTCCTCAACAGTTCCGCAGTGTTGCTCAGGACTTGGATGTCACTAGCGCGCGTTCTCTAACGTCCATGCAGGAGTTCACATGTCGCTGCCGATTGAATCTTCGATTTACTCAGTGTTGGATCAATCAATGCAGGTCCGGAGACCTGAATTTGGATGTGTTTCCTCCTATGCCGGTCAAGCGCGAGTTACTTCGGTGGACAAGGGAACACAATGTTCTTCACGGAGCTCCTTTTCGCATCCCCGATCCAGAGGTAACTATTTATACGGATGCTTCGGCCGTGGGTTGGGATGCACACATGAACGATCTCCAGATACAGGGTTCTTGGAATCTGTTGGACCAGACATACCATATAAACGTGCTAGAACTACTTGCAGTTCTTCGAGTTTGGACAGCTTGGTGGCCTCTCCTTCATCACAAGTCGGTAATGATCGCAACAGACAATTCCACTGTGGTAGCTTACATCAACAAGCAGGGAGGTACGCGCTCCTCCATTCTCATGGACCTTACGCGAAAACTGTATCATCTAGTCGATCTTCACAAATGTACTCTCAGGGCCAGACACATCCTCGGGAAGATCAATATATTAGCGGACTCTCTGTCCCGGAAGGGCCAGATCCTACCCACAGAATGGATGCTTCACCAGGACGCTTTTCGCATGATCCATCATCGTTGGGAAACTCCGTGCATAGACCTGTTTGCAACAAGCCGGACAGCTCAACTTCCAGTTTATATCAGCCCTGTTCCCGATCCCAATGCTTGGGCTGTGGACGCGTTGTCAGTTCCTTGGGACAATATGATTGCTTATGCGTTTCCGCCGTTCAAAGTAATCCCGGATGTGCTCTCCAAGCTTCTTCTACATCACTGTGTCCTTTACCTTGTGGCACCGGAATGGCCAACCAGACCTTGGTTTCCATTCCTCTTGAAATTCCTATCAGACGAACCTCTCATTCTTCCACTATGGGACAATCTCTTGACTCAACCGGGCTCATCACTTCTTCATCCGAACGTGCCTGCTCTCAATCTTCGCGTGTCGCGCTTATCCACTCTACCCTCCAGGAACAAGGTTTCACCTTGGATACTATTAAAACCATAGCTCAAGCCATACGCCCATCCACATCTGCCCTCTATGATGCCAGATGGAAATGTTTTACCCGATGGAGATCTGAGCGACAGCTCATCGGACACACTATCACTATCCCTATGATAGCTGATTTTTTGCTCCATTTACGCACACAAAAGAAGCTTAAGGTGGGTACTTTAGAAGGTTATCTTTCTGCAATTGCATCGGTTTGCAATCTTCAAGGTCTTCATGTCGGCTCTGCGATTTCCTTACATCGTTTGATTCGCTCCTTCCAACTTCAGGATATATCTTCTCCATCAATTTTTCCAAAATGGGATCTTTGCATTGTTTTATGCGTGCTCTCCTTAAGACACCGCTTGAACCTCTGCAATCTGTGCCGCTTCAAATACTTGGCCTTCAAGACAGCCTTCCTATTAGCCTTTGCTACAGCAGCCCGTATCGAACTACATGCCATTGACTTTCGACGCTCCATTTTACTGAACATTATGCCAGTCTCTCGTGTCGTACGCTTCCAGAATTTGTTGCAAAAAAACAGACTACGGCACATGGTCCATTAGGCGCCAGATCCTATACCATTCCGGCTTTACCTATATCGGATCGTTCCAACAAATCTAGATTGCTGTGTCCTATTAGGGCTCTACGATGGTACCTTGATCGGATTCTGGACTCATTTCGCCATAAGCGGCGCCGCTTATATATTCCCTGCAAGCAACATCTTACTACTGAATTGTCCAAGAATACTTTATCAGCCTGGCTTCGCAAAACTATTGTCATTGCTTATCAGGATTGTGACCCAGATCATCTCCCCGTGCGTTTTTCTCCTCATGAGATCAGAGTGCTGGCTTCGTCTCTCTCTGCCTGGACATCTGTTTCCATCGAAAATGTTGTGGCCTCCTGCCAGTGGAAATCTTCCAATACTTTTATTAACAAATATCTAAGGGATATTGCACCAGATTTGCATGGTTTGTATTCTCTTGGACCTCTTGTGGCGGCTCAAAGGCTTACTCAGCAATGATCCTTCTGAGGAAAAAAGGAGAGGGGGGGGGGGGAAAGGAGAGGGGATTCAAGATCCATCAACAGTCAGTCTAGGGGAAATCCATTGGAGTAGAGGTGAGATTATGAGACTTTCCTATTGGTGAAGGACTCCCAATACTAACATATCCTCTCCTCAGGTGTGGGTTGTGTTCATCTCTATCCTGTTATTAATTACATCTATTTTGAGGGAATGATGATGAATAACAGTTATCATTTCAACTATACTAAGTCAACTGGAGAGGACATCACATTAACCAGAAGTGACGTCATAACCACCGGAAGTGACGTCATAACCACCGGAAGTGATGTCATGGGAGTCAGGATGGCTACATATTCATTGTATACTAATTAAGATCATTTCAATGAATCTGCAATATTCCATCATTCCCTAAAACCAACTTATTTCACCTAAACATCCTTTATTGGTGGTGGACATATACTATGTGATTTTAGTACATTCAACATATATATTAAGAATGTTTACTAAATTCATAATGATTATTTGTTCATGTGTTAAAACACAGACAAATCACTAGATTGGGGTATCATACTCAGGTGTATCGTTTCCTCTGGTATGTGGTAGCTATGAACATTCCCGCCTTCCGTATGTGGGATTCTGGCTATCACAACCCAGAGGGAATGTTTACGCCTATAATTACGAACAATCATGAGTATTGTCTGTAATTATTAGTAAACTTACCTCTGGGTTGTACACGGTACACCCACCCGAAATAACATTTCTTACCTCCCCACTGTATGTTCACAGGTTCAACTACTATCGGAAAATATGACATGGGTAGAGAGTCACTGGCAGGAGAGCATTCAAGGGAAGTAATCCGAAGGGAGTAAGGGTTATCTAGGTAAGGATTACCTCCCTTTGATATTAATTTTTATTTTATCTAAGGGAGTCTGTAACACATCACCAAGTGACGGAGGAAAAGGCTATCACAACCCAGAGGTTAGTTTACTAATAATTACAGACAATACTCATGATTGTTCGTAATGTGGATGTTAAAGGAATCATTCTGCATATAAAAGGGTATAAGTTGGGACAATATGCTGATGATACTCAGCTTTTCTTAGATGGATCTGAACTCAGTCTTAAAGCCTCTATGGATACATTAACAACATTTTATAAAATGTCTGGTTTAGAAATTAATATAGAAAAAAAAAAGTCAGTTTGGTTAGGTGAAATGAATGGCAGTAATATCAGACTTTATTACCCACGTGGTCAACGTATGGGTAGTTGCATACTAATCTCGTACGTCACACGAGTGTCGTATCGCGTTGACCTGTGTCGTAACGACTTGACCTGTGATTCTAACGATTTGATTGGATAACCGATGACACTCTCAATTAGGTCACATTCTGACGTAACTATTTTTTCATTCATAACAAACACGTGAATTCATTCATTCTACAACTTAAATGCATTGTGGGAATGTAAACATTGCGAACGTTGCCGTGTCGCTGTTTAATTGTGAGTCAAACTGAGACATTATATCCGTCGAAAAACGTAAACACAATGTTTCCACCAATGATGTTAGCCAAATGTAGCAACTGCAAACCAAGAAACGGGGTGCTACGGAGTAGTTTACTGTAGGAGGCTGTACGAGGCGATGACAACTGATATGAATCGTGACGTCGGTTACCAAGGTAGTGACGTCTTTACAGTGTGACGTCATGCAAATATTGTACTACAGTACAAAATTCTTCCGCAACCTCTTTATGAAACCGGTTTCGGTTTGAAACCAAAATATTAACAAGAATACACTATTTTGTCAATTTAATGCATGTAAGACGTGGGTAATAAATAAAATACCACACTCGGTCTCATTACATACGAATTATACGAAACTCGTGACCTTCCTATTGTAACCGGGAGTTACACTCTCCAGTTTAAATTAATAATAAGAACATGTTTTATTGTTGATTAATGTTATAATATTTTATGTTTTTGCATGCAGTATAGCGGTAGTCCGCTAGGTTTCCAAGCAACTCACGTGCAAAACACAATCTATAAAAGTTCCAACATTTATTCTTCATTTAAAATACAAAGTTGTCGCAAACCTTGTCCGTACACATTCTCTTCACAACTTTGTGAACACCATGGTTCCTCACATCGCATGAATGTCCATCGAAGAAGACATCGCAAAGTTCAACATGACATGTGCTTTCAGCCATGATCTGGTTTCGCAAGGGGGACCAAAACAAAAGGGAGGAAACCCTCTGCCAATGCCAACCCAAATACCACTAAAAACTTCTGACCTACACGATAACCGCTACACTCCCCCACAAATTAGCATAAACTAATTTTTAATAGGAAACTATCTATAACTTGCAACTAATGATACACATATAATTGCAATATCCTTAATTTCCATTCATGCCATTTGTAATTTACATATTCATAGCAAGTTAACTCATCCCTCGCAATTTAAATGTTACCAAGTAAATTAATTCTTAACACACATTCAAACTTTAAAGTAAACATAGATTTCACTAAAACATGACATTTCAATAAAACAAACGGTTTTGAATAAAATCTTATCCAACCTTAAAATGTTCAAAACATCATTTCAATTTCAGATATTTCACACTTCAATACTTGCAAAGTTCACAAACATATCCACTCAGATCAGTTCAAGTAGTTAGCTCAGTCAGCATAAACAGTTCAAATCATTCTTCATGTTCAAGGAGAAGTATCAGTTTCTGGACAGGCCGTTCCAGAAAGGTAGTGGAAGATTGCCGTCTTCCCTTTGAGTCTAATCCTTGATCTGCGATCTGATGTTTTACTTTCCTAACATGTCCGGCGCCTTACCGGAAGGTCTCAACAACTCTACCAAGTTGCCACTGATTTCTTGGTACATTGTCATTCTTGAGGATCATAACATCGCCAACACGTACATCTCTGAAATGTTGGGTCCATTTCTGTCGTGTCTGCATGTTTTGAAGAAATTCCTTCTTCCATCTAGACCAAAACTCATTGGCATAGTACTGCACTTTACGCCACTGCTTGCACGCATACAAATCTGCCTTCTGAAAATGTCCGAGGGGCAGTACAATCTGACTTTTCATAGTCAGCAAGTGATTTGCTGTCAGAGGCTCTAATGATGTTGGATCATTAAGAGTATCAGTTGATAGCGGCCGACTGTTCACAATCGCCATAGCCTCCAGCATCAATGTTCTCAGGATTCATCATTCAGCTGGGCCTTCACTTGGTCCATTAGGGAATTGAGCACTGAACGCACTGAGCGTGATCTGTCTTCCCAGACACCACCCATGTGGCTGGCTCCAGGTACATTCATGTTGAATTTCACTAAGTCACAATTACATTTCAAAAGGTAGTTTCTTAACATCTCAGTCTCAAAAGAGTCCTTTAGTTCATTCATGGCACCAACAAAGTTTGTGCCTCTATCACACCGCAATTCTCGCGACTGGTCCCCTAACTGCCTGGAACCGCCTCAGAGCATTTATGAAAGAATCTGTGGAGAGTGATGAAGCAACTTCAACATACATAGCACGACAGGCTAAACAAGTAAAGAGTATGCCATAGCTTCTGAGTCTTCCGACCTTCTTTCACCAGGAAGGGTCCGAAGCAGTCTACACCACAATATGTGAATGGTGGGGACGATTCACTGCTCAGATGGTAAATCTGCCATCCTTTGTTGCTGTACTTGACTTCGGAGTTTCCTACACTTCACACATTTGTATATGTAAGATGAAACTGCAGAGCTACAGCCTACAATCCAATAGCCACTTGATCGTGATTTCATTTGTAGTCATCCCGGCGTCCTTGATGACACGTTTTCTCATGGCAATGACGTAATAATAAGGTTGCTAACATGTTGTCCCTTTGCAAGTATCACTGGATGTTTCTCATTGCAGGTGACAGAAGACTGCCTGATTCTACTCCGACACGAATCACACCAGAGCTATCCAAGAATGGATCAAGGCGAGAGAGTGAGCTCGTCTTCTTCAGTTGTCTGAATGTGTATTGATTGTCTTTCACAGATCGCAAAAATTGAATCTCCTCTGCATAAGCACTATTTTGACAGTGTTTGACTATCTCATTTTCAGCTTCCAGCATGTCATTCACAGTAACACTAGTGCTTGATCCAATAATTTTGTCAGCTCCGCCAGGTCTCGCTGTGTTTCAATTTCACATCTCGCCTCAACTTTCGCTTCAGTTTCAGGCACATTGCAACAACACGCTTCAACCTGAACCAATCAGAGAAGGTTGCAAATCGGTCAACCATGTCTAGCTTGGTTGATTCAGTTGTCATCGTCTTCATCACAACACCTTTAACACATTTCACTTCTGGATCATCTCATGCTTAACATCACACTGTTTGAATCTGTGTGCTGTTCAGGTAGTTGCTTGTTCCAGAGAAAGACTGGTCCTTCAGCCAGTCGGACTTGTGTATCAAGTCATGAGGTGTGAGACCTCGAAGCGCCATCTGCTGGGTTATTCTCAGTCTGGATGTATCTCCACTGAGCTGGCTCAGTCTTATCTCGGATCTGTGACACTCGACAGCCACAAAAAGCGTGAAATCGCCGAGTCGTTGTTTATGTAGCCAATTACCACCTTGCTATCTGTCCAGAACACATGTTTCACATCTTCAAATTCAAGTTCTCTGGACAACAAAGTACTGATTCTGACTGATACCAGTGCTGCAGTGAGTTCTAAGCGAGGTATGGTGACCTGTTTTAGCGGAGAAACTCTAGATTTTCCCATCAGGAATGAGACATATATCTTCCGCCACTATCAGTCAATCTGACGTAGAACACTGACCATATCCCAGATTGCTGGCGTCTGAGAAATGGTGAAACTCCACTCTTTCAATCTCACTGAACTCCTGTGGTTTGAAACATCTATCCACGTTAAGACTTGTCAATTCTAAAATCTCAGTTCTCCACTTCTCCCATTGGGATCGCAGGGTTTCTGGGACTGGGTCATCCCAGTCAGCATTATCTCGGCACATTGTTTGTAGTATAGCCTTTCCAACCATGATGACTGGAGCTATAAAACCCAAGGGTCATACACAGAACTGACCGTTGATAACACTTCACGTGTCAGTGGAGAGTCCTGTAAAGTAACTCTGATTGACAGAGTATCAGTTTCTACGCACCAGTGAATTCCCAAAGGCTTCTCAACAATGTCCATGCCTTTGAGCAGTTCTGTCTCCTTGGAATTGGCATGATCCTGTGGACGGAGAGAGGTCATGACCTCTTTTGAGTTGGACACAAATTTGTGTAACCTGATGCCACCCTTCGCACAAAGTTCTTGGCTTTCACTGACAAGTTTGACAGCTTCCTGTACTGTCTTCACCGACTTCAACCCATCATCTACATAGAAGTTGTTTCTCAAAAACTCAGCAGCTTCGTGTCCAACTTCTTCCTCATAATCATTAAGCACATTGTCGCAGACAATAGTTGGAACATATCCGAGGAGGTAGCTCGAACAAGTGCACCTTCATGCGATACTCAACAGGATTGGAATTAAAATCCCTTTATCGAACCAAAGGAAAGCGAAGATAGTCTCTTTGATTCTCCTCAACGCGAAATTGAAAAACATCTGTTCAATATCACACATCACCGCAATCCGTTCTTGACGGAATCTGTGGAGGACTCCGATCAATGTGTTCGTCATATCTGGACCTGCAAGAGGTGGTCGTTTAGGATTCACCACGCAAATCGTGCACTGCAATCAAACACGACTTCGTATTTTGTTGGGTTTCGTGGGTTGTACACCCCATGGTGTGGAATATACCAAACAGTTTTCTTGCTGTCATCTATCACAGGGGCTCGTTCAGCATGTCCGTTCTGGATGATCTTATCCATGAATGCTCGTAGTCTGTGTGGAATTGGACATCTTTTCTAAAACGTGATCTCAGCTGCTCCATGCGACGGGTAGCTTGAACTTTGTTGTTAGGCAACTTTGGTTGTGGGTGACGAAAAGGCAGGGGCATTTCATAATGACTGTCAGCGCATTGACCGAATTCTGGTTCTTGCAATCTTTACTTAATTTCAAGATCATCGTGAGGACAACACCTTGTCACTCTTCTCACATTCAATAAAATCTTGTTCAAGCAACTTGACAACTTGTGTTGTTCCTATAGTTTCCTTCACCGAAGTCTGCAAGGATATCACCACGTGGTTCAAAAGCTCAGACTTCTCTGCAGCATTGCATCTGGAAGACAGCTCTTCTGGTACCTTATACGTCGAGCACACACGGTGGCTCGCTCCAATAGGATCTTCATCAACAGCCTCTGGATCCATGACACCAACCACACTCCATCCTAGGTCTGTTCTCACAGCATACGGTCCACTTGCATCTGCAGGTATGACATCTCTGGGTGTGAGAGCTTTGGGACAGTTGTACCCAATCAGAATACCAACTTCACAGTCCTGTAACTCTAACAACTCACTTGACATGCTTTTTGTAGGTCGTCCACTGAGCTACATTCTCGGGTGTAGGAATGTGACCACGATTCACAGGCATTATACCCCTGGTATAGGAAATAGGTAAAGGTATCTTCAGTGAAGAGTTGTATCCTCTGACAGTAAGATTCCTGATCTTCTGACACTCAATTGTTTCGTTCTCTGCATGCATTGTAGATAACATCAGCTGAACCTTAGGTCCAGTAACACCAAGCCTCTCACAGGTATCCTTCAGAATGAACGTTGTATCAGACTGGGTGTCCAATAAAGCATAAGTCAATATCTCAGAATCTGGATTATCATCATGTGACAACCACACTGGTACGATCATCGCACACTTGTTATTCTGAGCAGTGTCCTTCATATGACTAACAGCTACTTTCCGTTCACAGATTTCACTTGTGTTTCGCAATTCAAACTTCGCTGATCTGATTTCATCTCACATTTGTTGTCCACCACGGTCACCATGAAACACTGTTGGGTGTTTCCGAGAACACACTTGACAAGTCAATCTGTCCTGGCAATCCTTTGAGCGATGACCCCATTTCAAACAACCGAAACAGATCCCACGTTGCATCGCAAATTGCTTCTTATCAGCAACAGATTTCTTGAGGAAAACATCGCAATGTTCAAGTTCATGATCTTTGTTGCACAGGAAGCAATATTTCTTCTTTACTTCTGTTGACATAGAGATAGCTGGTCTTCTCAGACTATGATTTGTCTGTGTGTCTCTAACCCTATCCTTCTGTGTAAAGGAATCCTTGATTTTGTCCTGCTTCATGACAAGGACACGTGTGACTGGTTCACATGCAACATTGGCTTCGTCAGTCACAAACTTCACAAACTCCGAAAATGGAGGATATACTTTCCTCGATCTAAAAATGACAACTATGCGACTCCATCTGTGAATCAAGTTGTCTGGCAATTTAGACACTAACATTCTATTCTCCTTCTCAAAGTCGAGGGCTCTCAAACTTGGAATAGTTCTTGTTGCAATCAAACACTGTTTCAGAAAGTCAGCGTACTTTCTCAATGCTGTTCCATTTTTCCAACTAATTTTCGGCCATGCATCTAGTTTATCCCTGAATGCATCTCCTAACACAACTTGATTTCCATATCTATCTTCAAGAAGCTGTTTAGCTTCATCGTAGGCTTCAGGGGTTCTCATAAGAAAATATCCTTCTAGGTCATCTCGCACACTGCCACCAACATATTTCTTCAAATAATAAAGTTTTTCTTGGGGCTGAATTTCACGGGTTTCTATCAAAGTTTCAAAGGCAGTTTTTCCAAGAAGGAAAATAAATGGGATTTCCATAGAAAATACCAGGTTCAGGAACTGGTAATCTACTCAAACTAAACTTCTCTGCAAATGTCCTAGTCATATAAGCAAACTCACTTGCTGCAGCCATAACACAGTCTACATTTGAAATCTCAGACCTTCTGGGAACACAATCAGGTGTAAACTTGGGTGTGAATTCATCTGCACCAACATTCAGCTTCGTTGAAGAAAATGGCTGTGTCTGTCTTTGTGTTTCTCCTGTAGAAATTGGTGTGGAATAGATTCCTGGGTTTTGAGCACGATCTGCACCATCAAATGTTTTATCATGATCCTGGTTAGAATTCTGAATATCATCATTTGGTAATGTTTGAATATATTTCTTAACAAGTTCAGTCTTATTTTCTTCCTCAATATTTACTGATTTCTCTACAGCCTGTCCATTAACATTGGGAGAGATTTTATCTGGACTAGCTCCATAAAGAAATGTTTCACTCGATTCAAACTGTTCAAATACTTGTGACTTGGCATTTTCAATATCAAGTTTCTTCTTTAATTCAAGTTTCAAAAAGTTCACTCAAGATTTTCTCTTCCCTTTCAACATATTCTAACTGCACCACGATATTCCGCTGCCTTCGCTTTGAGCTGCCATTCGCGAGTCATTGACTTTGCCGACTGTCCTGACAAACCACTTATCACTGAAACTTTATCACTCATCATGAATCGTAAAATGTTCTGCTATTCACGAGTTGCATTCAGAGGTGGTGTTCACTATAGCGGTAGTCCGCTAGGTTTCCAAGCAACTCACGTGCAAAACACAATCTATAAAAGTTCCAACATTTATTCTTCATTTAAAATACAAAGTTGTCGCAAACCTTGTCCGTACACATTCTCTTCACAACTTTGTGAACACCATGGTTCCTCACATCGCATGAATGTCCATCGAAGAAGACATCGCGAAGTTCAACATGACATGTGCTTTCAGCCATGATCTGGTTTCGCAAGGGGGACCAAAACAAAAGGGAGGAAACCCTACATGCAGTAATATGTATGAATTATAAATTGTGTGTTAACTGTGTATTTAACTGTAAAGGAAAGTTGGACGTGAGAACCGGGAGCGCAGATAGTAACGGACTATAGATATTAATTAGATGTCCGAGGCTGGGTGACATCGGACAGTGTAACAAGTTGTAATTGAGTTTTTGGGCCATGGTCAGAGGGAGAATACGACTCGGACCATGTCACAGTGGACAAGGGGTAATGTAGCAGGGGATTAATAGAGCCGAGTGACAGTGGCAACAAGGTACAAGCCTTGTTCCCTGTCACTAGTACAGGGGCTTGTAGTCGATCAAGGCTTAATAATTAGGTATAGCATATGACATCTAAAGGACAGTCCAGCAAAACAGTCATGTTCTGGATTTCTGATTTGATGAATTATGGACTTTGAGGTAGGAAAGTTTGGGGATAAAACTAGGGGAAAGTTAGGTTCGGGTAGACGGTTTGCGGGACTAACGTAAAGTGGTCAGAGGTCGCTGTGCTCCCGGACATTCAGAATTACTTACAGCACGCTTGCTAAGTATCTGAATTGTTAAATCGTTGATACTAAATAAAAACCACTAGACGATCCACGAAGTTTTGACTTTGATTGTTCCTGTTTGCCGGCCACCTGCGAGAAGTTCCAAATTAAAAGAACCAGGTTACAGGCTAGACATTGTGGTCAAGCCGACTTTTCTTGGTGCCGAGACCCGGATTTGGAAAAGAAACTTCAGACGGTGAAACGGACAAACGCACGGCAACACATCTCAAGGTAAGCTCTACTGTACGTTTTTAATTCATTTTGTTGGCTAGTTAATAAAGTAAGGGTATAGGTTAATTTTACAGGGATTAGGAAGTAGTGAAAAAAGGTAGCACCGGATATAATATGAGTAAGAGATTTATTGCAAAAACTTTTAGTGAACGGGTAGCCTGCGAGATTAGATTCAGTGCGGAGCTGATAGAGAGGGATTTGGGGGAAGAATTAGTAAACAAATCCCCGTTTCTCAGGTCTTGGATCACTTGTCAAAAGATACAAGGGAAATATAACGAGAATAACTCTCCAGAAGCAATAATACAAGCATTCTTTTTCCTGTCGAAAAAGAGGTTTGAAGCAGAACTGGCCAGGAAAGATATCTTACGTAAAGAAATAGCGGAAAGAAAGCGGGAATTGAGACGGATGGACGCACGTAGATGGAAATAAGCAAATTAAGAAATTGAAATACATATAGGAATTAGAAAAATGGCAGAAGGAAATGATAGGGTGCCCGACCTTCCAGCAGACTTAGTTGCATCTCACTTGACATGGGTAGAGAAGGCCATACAAGCCCAGGGTTTACCACAGCAAGTTAGGAATTTTTCGGGGGATGGTTATAAGAGATTCACTGATTGGGTAAAGGAAGTAGAAAAAGCGTGCATTTCAGTTAGCGCTTCAGACAACGCAAAATGTACGTTAGCTATACAGACAGTGGTAGGACCAGCTGCTGACTTTCTAGTTAGAAAAGTTAGGGAAAACCCTCAAATCACTTGGGCGCAGCTCAAGGCGCAACTTAAGGATTTAGCGATTTAAGCGATATGCAATACGCACAACAAAAATTAAAGAAACTCAAACAGGCTGCTGGAGAGGCAGTACAAGGATATTTTGATAGACTGCTATCCCTAGCTGACAAGTGTTATACCTCGGAAGAACTACAGACGGCCGTTATACAAAGTATTTTAACGGATATCTTTATCGACGGACTAAGGGATGATCATATAGCAAGAAGGCTAATCAGGGAACAGCCAGAAAATTTGCAGGATGCCCTTAAGAAGGCGTCAGTTGAACAACAAGCTACCAGGACGTACAATCTAAGACGTCATAGGGAAGAAGTTCCCATGGAAGTAGATTCTCTGGGAAAGGACGCGAGGTACGAGGCATTAGAAAGACAAACTGATCTATTGACTAGTAGGACAGAGGCATTGGCAGACAGTATTGAGAAATTATTAACTTTGAATGCAGCTCAATCTCAAACTAGAGTACCTACTAATCCAAGTAATGCAAGGAAAGGGCAGAACATTTCACAAATGGGGAGAAATGCTCCATGGCAATCTACCCCACAACCAACAGGGTACCAGACTACCTGGCCGAGACCAACTAGTCAACCCCGACCACAGTATCAGTGGGCTCCGGATGGATCACCCATATGTGCATACTGTGGGGTAATAGGACACACTAGGAGAAGGTGTAGGAAACGGTACCAAAACGTGCCGCCGCAGGGAAACTGAAAACCCTGAGTGAGAAATGCCATACTCACTCAAGGGCTAAAGATATGGCAGCCGAGGCAACTGAGAAGGAATTAGGGGGGTTATCCACAATTTTAGGGGTAGGACACTTACAGATAGAGGCTTTAGTGGATACCGGGGCGGATATTAGTGTGATGGATAAGGATATTTTTGACAAAATACCTAAGAGATGGATTTCAGCATACGAGACAGACCCAAGCACCTTAGCACCAATGATAGGAGTATCAGGGAAAAGTTTAAATGTAGTGGCTAAGGCCAAAATTGAAGTTAAGATAGGAAGGGCTAAATTCAATGTGAAAGTTCAGATTATCAAGAATTTAAGAAAGAAAATGATCTTAGGAAATGATTTTTTAACAGGATTCGGGGCAATGATAGATTTTAATAAGAAAACTCTAGCTGTAAAAGGAGACATAGCAATATTAAAACCTGAAAGTAGGAAGAGATCGGAGAACCAACTATATCTAGTCAAAGCACAAAAGGCCATGCATATAGCTCCTAGATCAGTAACTAGAGTCACATGTGAAATCGGGAAAAAGACTGCTCACCCGTGTGTGGTAATATTGCCTTTGGATAATGCCACATTTTTCAAAAATCAGCCAGGGCTGCTGATGGCCAGTGCTATAGATTACCCAAAAGCCGGGAAAGTAACAGTAGAAGTGGTTAATGAGACGGGACGAGCCTACAGAATTAAGAAGCAACAAGTAGTGGCAGTAGCAGAAGGCATACCTGAGGGAAATATAAAATCCTTAGAAGTAGTTGAAGTAGGCAAGGATGAATTTTCATCAACTAAAGAAATCAATCAAGTAGGGCAGTCTGAGGAAACAGATAGATTTAGGAAAATAGAATTAAATCACATACCCCCAGGCCAAAGATATGTACTACGAAAACTATTGAAAGCAAATGCAGAGTTATTCGTAGAAACAGATTTGGAGCTAGGAAGAACAGACATTATCAAAGCAAAACTGGATACCGGTGACCATCCACCATTTAGACAAAAACCCTATCGGGTACCCTTAAACCAACGACCTGAACTGGAGAAGAAAATACATGATTTGTTAGATGCCGGAATCATAAGGCCATCCACCAGTAGTACGCTTCCCCAGTAGTATTAGTGCAGCAACCAAACAAACCTCTGAGGGTATGTATAGACATGAGATTATTGAATCGTCAGTTAAGACAGAATAGCTATCCATTACCCCATATGGAAGATGTAATAGCGGATTTGGGAGAAGCTAACTATTTCACAGTCTTGGATTTAAAGAGTGGGTATTTTCAAATAGAATTAGAGGAAGAATCAAAAGCTAAAACGGCTTTTATCACCAGATATGGGTTGTATGAGTTTAATAGACTACCTTTTGGCATTTCCACTGCTCCATCAATATTTCAGAATTTAATGGACAAGATTATGGTTGGAGCTCTGGATCAGTACGTTAAGGCATTTATAGATGACATTTTAGTGTATTCAAAGACTTTTGAAGAACATCTAAAACACTTGGAGGATGTATTTACTCGGCTGAGAAAGGCAGGGCTTAGACTAAAAACATCTAAATGTGAACTTCTTAAGAGGAAAATTAAATATCTAGGACATGAAATATCAAAAGAAGGGATAAAGCCTAACCCAGAGAAAATAGAAGTTATACAGAAACTACAAAGACCAGAAACAGTGAAACAAATTAGATCATTCATAGGGTGTTTGTCGTTTTACCGGAAATTTATACCCAACTTTTCGGAGATAGCTCAGCCATTAACAGCGATGACTCGGAAGAATGCGAAATTCGATTGGATGGAGCAGGCGAACGCAGCATTTGAAGAACTGAAGTATAGACTGACAGTAGCGCCTGTACTGGCTTATGCAGATCCAACCAAACCCTATAAGTTATACACGGATGCTTCTCTTCACGCAGTAGGGGGTATTCTGACCCAAGAATATGACGAGGGGGAAAGGGTGATACAATATGTATCGCACCAGTTAAGTCCAGGACAACAGAAATGGCCATGCATTGAGAGGGAAGCATACGCCATAATCTACAATGTCATAAAGCTAAGGCACTATTTAGTTGTAGCGGAATTCACAATTTTCACTGATCACAAACCATTGAGATCTCTATTTACGGCAGAGATGAAAAACCCAAGAATACAGAGATGTGCAATTATTTTGGATGAAATGAATTGTGAGATAAAACACTCCTGGAAAGGATAACGCTCACGCAGATATGCTTTCTCGCCTGAAGGCCACAGAGCCTTACGAAGCTGATGACGTAGATAGACAAATATATGTGGTAGACACAGACAAACCTAACTTTCAAATGACAGAACTAAAGGGATCAGGTGAAACAAGTGATGAGGAGGAAAAGGGAGTTGAACTAGATGGGAAAATATGGGTCACGAATCCAAAGGAATTGCAGAAACAAGACCCTGAATTAAGGGAACTGAGAAGGAAATTGAGGGCTGGCATATCTGATAAATCAACAGAGGACTATGTTCTGCTAGAAGGTATTTTGTACCACATTAGTCGGCCAATCAAGAATGATAAAAGTCCCTCACTACAACTGACCCTACCCTGCAAAATGTCTACAGTGATTTTGGAAGGGATACATAATGTATATGGTGGGCACACTGGTGTAGACAAAACGTATGATAAGATACGAAGTAGGTATTATTGGCCAGGCATGTACAAAGATGTAGTCAACTATGTAGGAAAGTGCGATAAATGCAACGCAAAGAAACTGCGCAGGCAGAAAGTGTTTCTGCAGGATATGCCGCAGCCAGAGTACCCTTATCAAATCATAGGGATAGACACTTGCGGAGATTTCCCATTGAGTGACAGTGGAAATAGGTATATGCTTACTATTATAGATCACTTTAGCGGGTGGCCAGAAGTGGTACCTATACCTGATAAGAGAGCAGAGACAGTAGCTAGAGTATTATTAGAAGAGATAATACCTAGGCATGCGTGTCCTAAAAGGATTATCTCGGACAGAGGCACTGAATTTTGTAATGAAGTGATTTCCCAAATCACGGGTCAGCTGAATATTAATCACATCAGAACCTCTGCCTACCATCCAGCATCTAATGGAAAAACCGAAAGGTTTCATAGATTTTTTGAAAGATACAATGAGCAAATTTGTGAATAGGAAGCAGACGGACTGGGACAGATATATAGCTCCTATATTGATGGCATACCGTACCTCGGTGAATGAAAGCTCAAAATTCACCCCATATTTTTTGATGTATGGGAGAGATCCTCTGTTACCCATGGACACACTATTAGAACCACAACTGAAATATGTAGGTGAAGATTATATTCCTACAATGTTACAGCGGTTGAATAGCGCTTACTCGGAAGTTAAACAGAATATGGAAGAGAGCAGGCAGAAGAATAAAATTCAGTTTGCAAAACGGGCTAAAGCATGTGAGTTTGAAGTAGGAGATGCAGTCTACTATTATGATACCACTACTCCTTTGGGCGTAGCGGCAAAACTGACAACGAAATGGAAGCCTTACTATAGGATAATTGAGCAGGTTTCGCCAGTGAATTTTAGGATAAGGCATCAGCTTTCGGGGAAAACGAAGTTAGTACACGCAGACAATATAAGGGGGGGCACACCCTGATAATACTTGGGATGAGGAACGAGAACAATATCAACAAGTATTAAGTAAGACTAAGGCAAAGAATGACAAGAAACCAGTGCCGTTAGGGACGAGAATTCAACCTATGAGAAGAGCTAAGTTGAATGTACCTAACACAGGGAACAGCAGGGAGCGTACAATGGGGGAAACGGAACTACAGGGTTACGACTCGGGAGATGAAAGTATGGATATTGACCCTGAGGCAGATTACGACCAAATGACAAGTGTTAATGATACACCTGTACATGGTCAAGGACCTCTTGATATGAACGATGCTGACGTAGATGAACCAAGGACGAATAATAATGACGAACTTGATCTAGGTAGTGACAGTTCGTACGATACAGAGGACGAGTTGCCGCTCGTACATTGGTCAGCAGTTACACCTACTGACGAGGCTCTAGACGTAGATTACCCCAGATCATGTAGGGAAGGTCTGAAGAGGAGGGTGGTCTTATCACCTCTGACGAATGCAGACGGAAAAAGGGCAAGGACGGACACCGATTCTTCAGACGAAACCGAAATAGAGTTTTTGGATTCGGAGAATGTTTCTGAACCTCAGAACTCTGGACTAACCAGTAAACTGATGAGAATGATAGGCCTTTGGTAAAGGTGATAAGAAAATAAAACTCACGTTTCAATTTAATATGCATAAATTGACAGAGTAGGGATCCGAATGACTAGTATGTTGAGTCAGTAGGATGAGGGTATGATTAGCAAGGATGCTATCACACCAAGATAAGTAGATTAACTGGTTAAGTCTCTCCATACACATGTAGTATGGCGGAATTGGGTATAAGTGAAATCTGTATATAATGTTATGTAATCGTGTTACCCAATTTGTGTAGTAACGTGTTAGTGAGGGGATATAATGTGATGGATTTTGCATTACAGATGGGAGGAGGGCTTCTCTCAGTTCTATTGCTATCAGGGTTAGTTTTATTGATGTCGACTATACAACAGGGAATGACATTACCAGGGGTGAAGTTTGTGCACTTAAACGACGTGTATGCTTCTTACAGTACATGGTTAGTATCCTTTACTTTGGACCTATGACCGTACGACCGGCAGCTTGATAAAATTAGGGACAATGTAGGCATTTTTAAAAATACAGTGAATGAATTACAAATTCCGAAAGGTAAATACGAGGGCATAACTAAGTATGTACACACAAGTATTAAAGCCTTACTAACTAAGGAAAGTCAGCAGATTTTGGATAAATATAATAGGTTTAGAAACATTTATGATGGGCTACGAACTATTACAACAACACAAAAGGTTAGGAGACAGAAGAGAGCATTACTCAATGTAGGTGGATTCCTATCTCAATTATTTGGTACAGCAAGCCAAGATGACATGGATAAAGTAAGACTAAACATAAATTCCATAAAAGAGAGCCAGGAGAAGGTTATTCATGTTTTGGAACACAGTCTAACTATACTAAACGTTACGAACACAGACATACAAGTGAATCGCGCAATTATAAAAAGGATAGGGAATATTACTGTAGCTATGTCGACAAAGATCTATGATTTGTATGATAGAATCAGTTTAGGTCTGAGACCCTTATTATCTTACACGGAAACAGTTGGACAAATTCACGCTATGTTTCACTTGCTGGATAATGCCGTAAGTGCCCTTGGCGCAACTTTACAAGAAATGTTTAGACAAGTACAACGTTGTCTACGAGGCCAAAATTCAAGAATGTTAATTCCTGAACATGCACTGAAAAGGGCTTTATTGACTCTCAAACGGAAGTTACCACCTAGTCTTAGATTACCCTACGTAGTTATCAAGGAGAATTTACAACGTTATTATCAAAATTTTAGAACAACTCTCTTACCCGATCGGAATTCATTTCATGTAATAATGGTAATACCTTTACTCCAAGTATCTACGTATTTTGAATTATACAAGATGGTAATGGTGCTAACTCCTGACAAGTCAGGGAATGCAACGTATACTTTTATAACTGAAACACCTTATTTAGCTATATCACCTGATAAAGGAAAATATACAATGTTAGATAAAACTGAGGTAAATGAGTGTATTCAGCAAGATATTACCTACTGCCCGCTGATTGCAGCTACGTATGTCACCAATACCGTGCCGGGCTGTCTCACTTCCCTATTTATACAAAAAGTTGAAGACATTCGGAAGAATTGTAAGCAAAATATTCAGAAAACACCAAACCTTCCGGTCATAAAATCGCTAACAAAAGGCCAGTGGCTAATTTATACAAAGGATAGTTTAGATGTAGAACTGACCTGTTTGCCTCCTGATTCTGATTCGTCTACCGTTATTGAAGTGAAACCAGGGATGAGCGTAATTGAAATACCTATCAGGTGCGCAGCTCACTCTACTCATTTCAGTCTACCCGTTTACTTGAGGCCTGAATCACAATATAAAATCCGACCAAGCCTACATAAAGAACTAAATTTGGAATTGTATACCATTTCAACTCCTAAACCGGTCTACCATTTTGCTACTACCACCTTTGAGCCTATAACATATAAACCGTTGGAAGAAACGGAGACTGATGGCATTGATCAGTTGATGAACGAATTAGATGAGGCTGAACACGATATACAATTTGAAGATTATGATGGGAATTCTCTATCATCTACTTTGCTAGTTTGGTATATCCTTACTGGGGTCTGTGTAGTGGCAGTTGTTATACTAGTACTGATAATAATATATTTAAAAAGTAGGTGTAGAGCTAAGAATCTAGCCAACGAACGAATCGAAAATAATCTGGTAGAGCTGAGAGAGATAGCCCGTCCGTCCGCTCCAAGAGTTCGAGCCAACACGAGTCACGCCTTTGTAATGTATGTTCCGGAAACCATCCCGAGACCAACCCCACGGATAACAGGTCGGAAGCGCAAACGATCAGCGTCCCCAGGCGAGAGCCTGAGGGAAGAAACGAACGAGCAAGAGAGAGAGCTAGAGGGTGAGATAAGCCCCCCTGGCACCTCTTGATCTTATGACGAAATCTACTGAGAGTGCTGGATTGTTCCGACTGGTGAACTGATGGAGGAGTTCAAGAGACAGACTCGAGGATGTCTTTACGACAGGTGTATGTGCTTGAGATGTGATTCTATATGGAAATCATCAAGATTGTGTTGAGCGGAACCGGAATTCATATATGTAACTGAAAATATATATGTACGTATTGGCGGTGACAGTGAAATCCACATATTGGACATTGTAAAGAACTATGTATATAACCTGACTATTATTGGTCACTTGAGTGGTATGAACATTAATTATATAAGATGACAGACACTTGTGTGAATACAACGTGGAAGGTAGAACTGAAGCTGGGAAGTCCTTCCATATTAAGTGTGTCTGAACTCAGCAATGTCATCATATCCAGAACTTCGACGGGTGAACAGACTGAACTGTTAATATATTGGATTAGTAATATACTGATATGCAAGAAAATTCTACTGCGTAGTATTTTCTTACCCTAAGAAGGGGAGGATTGTAACCGGGAGTTACACTCTCCGGTTTAAATTAATAATAAGAACATGTTTTATTGTTGATTAATGTTATATTATTTTATGTTTTTGCATGTAGTAATATGTATGAATTTATAAATTGTGTGTTAACTGTGTATTTAACTGTAAAGGAAAGTTAGACGTGAGAACCGGGAGCGCAGATAGTAACGGATTATAGATATTAATTAGATGTCCGAGGCTGGGTGACATCGGACAGTGTAACAAGTTGTAATTGAGTTTTGGGCCATGGTCAGAGGAGAATCTGACTCGGACCATGTCACAGTGGACAAGGGTAATGTAGCAGGGGATTAATAGAGCCGAGTGACAGTGGCAACAAGGTACAAGCCTTGTTCCCTGTCACTAGTACAGGGCTTGTAGTCGATCAAGGCTTAATAATTAGGTATAGCATATGACATCTAAAGGACAGTCCAGCAAAACAGTCATGTTCTGGATTTCTGATTTGATGAATTATGGACTTTGAGGTAGGAAAGTTTGGGGATAAAACTAGGGGGGAAAGTTAGGTTCGGGTAGACGGTTTGCGGGACTAACGTTAAGTGGTCAGAGGTCGCTGTGCTCCCGGACATTCAGAATTACTTACAGCACGCTTGCTAAGTATCTGAATTGTTAAATCGTTGATACTAAATAAAAACCACTAGACGATCCACGAAGTTTTGACTTTGATTGTTCCTGTTTGCCGGCCACCTGCGAGAAGTTCCAAATTAAAAGAACCAGGTTACACTATGTTATCTGACCTCGCTTTCGCTCTGTCAGATACCATAGGAAGGACACTTGTTTCGTATAATTCGTATGTAATGAGACCTCGTGTAGTATTCTCTATATATCCACAATTAACTTTAGACTGGTATGATGGCAATTTTGAAGTACTAGGTATAACCTTCAACGCTAGGCTAGAAAACCTCTGGACAATCAACACAAAGAAGAAAAAAATACATACATTTGGAATTTACTTGGAAATTGGAGAAAAATACATCTCACAATAATTGGCAAAATTACCTTAGCTCTCTCTATTTTGGTAAATGTATTTTCTGTTATACCCTAGCCTCCCAAATCATTTATTACAGAAATAGAGAGAATCTGTTTCAATTTCATTTGGAATGAAACCAGATAAGATTAATAGGGAGTATTTGAAGAGGTTTAACCTCACTGTGCCCCCCAGCTAAATGTTATGACGAGGGATTTAGTGGGGGCGTGTTGTGACAAGGTATTAACTGTCTCTGAGCCCCAGCAGCTACGTAGTGTCTGCAGCTGACAGCGAACTGTGTTTAATCAACAAATCAAATTATTTTGTAGAATATATAAGTGAATTGATATCATGTAAGTAAATTAATGATTGAAAACATCTTCAAGTTCATTGATATGATCAAGAAGGAACAGTGCTACACCGAGACCATGATACTGCAGATGGGTGGTGGTGGTAGGCTGAGACCCAAAAGATAGAAATATCGTCACCTCGGTTAAGTCTCTATTCGCCTACATCTCAATTCGCCTACATCTCAATTCGCCTACATCCCATTTCGCATCCAAAAGTAATGTAGGCTAATCGGGATTCGAAATTGCACCCCTACTCTTATCATGAACCTGACTCACTGGTCAGTGCCATACTACATCTTTTCGACTGTTGTTATAAAGATATTTGGTCGATTTCAACGAAAAGTGTACACAGCTAGGTATAAGTTTTCAAAAACAGAATTGCTTGCACCTTGTAATTTTTTTTACCAATGTAAAGTCAACATATTTGCCTCGTATGAAAATCAGTTGCCATCACTAATCTCTAAAAATGTTGGTTTATCAGTGAAGTTGAAGGCTCATTTTCTGAGGTGAGGTGAAATTGGGTTTAACGTTGTGCTTGAGAATATTTCGCTTATATGACGACGTGCATGTGTGTGGATATGTATGTGCGGCTGCTTGTACTAGGTATGACGTGGTCGGGGATAGAACCCGCGACCTTCCGCTCTCTGGGCGAACTCTCTAACCACTACACGACGGAGGTGGACCCTCATTTTCTGAATTGCCTACAAATACCAACATCATATCTTGTATATCCTGTGATTAGATGGACTGTATGTTGCCTGACATCCAAATTCACTGTTGATCTGCATGCACAATATGTTAACGACTATAGAAAGTCTGAAGCCATATCATGGTTTCTTTCATGTTTTATAACCTCAAGCTTTAAGAAAATAGAACCATTTTGGTACCTTTCTTTGGTGTAAGTGAGATAGCACAACTTAGTGTTCTTTTCACAAACAAATCATTGTTACATATCTATCTTATTAATCTGGGAGACAATGGGTGGAACTTTCAGTAGGTACAAATAAATTTGAAACAGCATTACTTGGAAGTAACAAATATCACACAATTCCTTGTATTTTATAAACATTTATATATGTCAAAATGAATCATAGCTGGTTTATTAAAACTTCGAACAGTTTGGAAATTGTTTATCTAAATGCATAGGACATGTGAAAAAAAGAGTGTTTACAACCAGTTTAAGGCTTTCTCTTTGTTTTGTCTCAGGGGATGTCGGAAAGTAGCAATGTCATTTTGACTGATGGAAGTAAAACTTGAACTAAAATCATTACACCTTAAATTTTATTTACCAAATGTTTCAACTGACATTTGTATTCAAAGAAAGCACATCACAAATGTTCAAAACACTTGAACTATTTTGGTATTTTTATGTATTCGTAGGTAACATCATACATTTGTTCTGAAGATCACCCCTTTAGGACCTCGACGCGGCTGGTCACCTTATCAAGTTGAAGTGAGATTCTACCATGCCTTCAGTAAATAATGGCATTTAGTACTAGTTACTAAATGTTTTTTATTGCAGGTATGCTATCTTATGTTTACATTTTGATTTCACGCATCAGTGGAGCTGCATGCGCAGCTCCCTGAAAATTACGTCACTCATGCGTAACACCTCGTGCATTACGTCATCAATCTAACCGTAATTCTTTACGCATCACTTCGCGTCAGCCGTTAACCGGGCATACTCGTACCGTTTTCTCTTTCGCTTTCCGTATCTCCTCCGCTGCAAATACTTCTATAATTTGACGGGGGCGTCGAAGAGGGCGAATCACTTACCGTGACAACAGACACAACAGGTAGGGTGATTTTTAAACTGGTCAAAGCTCCAGCTAAAAAACTAACGCTTGGCAGCTGGACATCCGCTTTTCATGTTTACATGAGCATATACCTCGGTAAACATTTCAGTTTATCTATCGTGCAAAGTCTCCTCTCTTACATGGAGACAATCCGCTCGGCGGCATTAAGATTTGGACAGGAAGCCTGGATTCTATATGACCAGCAATTCCGACACAGAATGGCGAGAGACCCTCTCTGAAGCTGGGACAGAATTGACGGTGAGTTATGGTTAAAATTCATGACCCCCCAGTCGGGACGCCAACAGGTAGGTGTTTATCCCGGTCAGCAGTCTGTCCCTAGCGTGTTAGATCCAGCGCTCAACATCTGCTTTGCATTCAACAAACCGCATGGATGCAGAAGGTATAGTTGTGTGTACCCGCGACAGATGCAGCAAGTGCAACGGCGGCCGCATGGGCTGACCAGCTGCTTCGAGGACCGGGGGTCCAACGACCCCCCCTATCCAACAACAGTATGGGCCCACGCTTCACCAGCCCAAGGCAGCCAACCAGAGGAAACAGAGGTAAGGTCTTTGGCTCCTACACCCGTCAGACTAGATAGATTAACTCCCTGGTTGCATCGTTATGGTCAGTCCAATGCAACAGATGCACAATATCTACTTGAAGGTTTTACATTTGGTTTCCAGCTCGAGTTTCAAGGTATGCGCCATAGTCGTCTCGCGAAGAATTTAAAGTCAGCGACACACAGGGATAGGGTACACATTGTCCGGCAAAAGCTAAAAAAGGAACTGGATCTGAACAGAATGGCTGGGCCGTTTAACACTCCCCCCTTTTCTAATTTCCAAGTATCCCCAATAGGTCTTGTCCCAAAGAAACAGTCAGAATCCCAATTATGGCAGGGAAATCAGGCTGACGATTTTCGTCTAATACATCATTTGTCTTATCCAAAAGGGGGGTCAATAAATGACCACATAGATCCGCAAGCATGCTCAGTGTCTTACGCTAAGTTTGACAAAGCTATCCGAATGATACAACACTTGGGTCGGGGGGCACTGCTGGCAAAGTTCGATATCAAATCCGCATTCAGAATTATACCAGTACACCCAGCTGATTTTGAACTGATGGGGGTACAGTTCGAAGGTAAATTCTACTTTGATAAATGCTTACCTTTTGGTTGCTCAATATCATGTGCTGTCTTTGAGACTTTCAGTTCTTTCCTACAGTGGTGCATAAGTCAACGCCTCCCAGGCATACAAATCATGCACTACCTCGACGACTTTCTGACTGGGGGATCACAGGGCACAACCCAGTGCCAGGCTAACTTACAGATTTCACTGGCAATGCTAACTCATCTAGGTATTCCCATTGCTCATGACAAAACAGTTGGCCCAGCATCTCAATTAACATTCTTGGGTCTTGAAATCGACACACTGGCCATGCAGGTTAGAATACCTGAAGGTAAGATATGTGAAATCACATCCCAGATACAGCATATCCTCTCCAAACCTAACTCCAAGGTTACAAGAAAGGAGCTACAGTCCCTCATCGGAAAGCTCAATTTTATCTGTAGGGCAATTCCAATGGGTAGAGCCTTTTGCCGACGGCTCATCGACCTTCTCTGTCAAGGTAAGCAACCATTCCACCATATTCGAATCACTGAATGGGTAAAACAGGACCTGCATATGTGGCTAACATTTCTCACAAAGTTTAATGGTGTATCAGTTTTTCAGGACCAGTTGTGGGTAGACAACTCTCATCTCCAGCTCTACACAGATGCATCAGGCAGTACAGGTTTTGGGGCCTACAGCCCGGGGAATGGTTTTCGCGGCAGATGGCCTGATCAGTGGGTTGTGAATGGGACCACACTCGACATGACTTTCCTGGAGCTGTTTCCCATCGTCTTGGCCATCAAAATATGGGGACCTCAGCTTGCAAACAAGAAAAGCCTTTTCTACTGTGACAACCAGGCAGTGGTGGCAATCATCAACAAGCAATCATCCAAAGCCCGGTGGCGAATCTCCTCCGTCGCCTTATTCTTCTTTGCTTTAATCATAACATCTTGTTTAAATCTAAATACATTGACACCAATTCCAATGTTATAGCCGATGCACTCGAGGGTTTCAGTTCGACCGCTTTCGGGCAGCGCGCAGAAGTTTAAAGCTGCACCAACGCCAATCCCAGACACCATATGGCAGATCTAGAACAAGAAGCAGACAGGCCCCTACGCCGGTCCCTATCGACAAATACCTGGTCAACCTACAAGACAGGCATCGATGCCCTGCAGCAGTTCGAGCAGTACATCGACTTCGGAGACATGGCCAGTCCCTCTGGATCAGGTTGTAAACTTTATTGCTCATTTGTCAGTCACTAATCATTCTCCAAACACAGTAAAACTTATATCGCAGCTGTGTCTTCTTACCATAAATTCAAAGGCCTCCAGGACTGCACGGGCATTTCCTGGTCAATAAACTGATAACAGGTATGTACAAGTCCAGTGGGCGGTAGGACAGGAGAAAACCTATTACGCTGGATCTGTTAAAAATAGTGAACAACAATCTCAGGCAGGTTTGTACCTCGTCATACGAAGTATGCCTCTTCAAAGCAGTATATTGTGTGGCCTTCTTTGGTTTCTTCAGGGTAAGTGAACTAGTTCAAACAAAGACATCACAGCCTGGCTGCACCATCCAAGACGTAAGTATATCAGGCCAACCTGAGACAGTTACTATCCACCTCCCACATTCAAAAGGTGACCCACGAGGGTTCGTCGTTTCTGTAGTTATTGAGGCAACACCTGGTCAATCCACATGCCCAATAGCAGCCCTTAAGGCCTATTTGCGGGCCCGCCCACTAGGCCCTTCTCCAGCGTTCATCCATTTCGAGGGGCGGTGGGGTAGCCTAGTGGTTAAAGCGTTGGCTCGTCATCACGCCGAAGACCCGGGTTCGATTCCCCACATGGGCACAATGTGTTAAGCCCATTTCTGGTGTCCCCCGCCGTGATATTGCTGGAATATTGCTAAAAGCGGCGTAAAACTAAACTCAGTCAGTCAGTCAGTCATCCATTTCGACCATACTCCGCTAACCAGGTACCAATTCCAAGCCGTACTTATAAAAGCCTTGGCCCTAAGCTCCATAAATACTGAAAACTATTCTTCACAATCATTCCGTATTGGAGCAGCAACTACAGCAGCCATGAATGGGGTACCCCCACATCTCATCCAGCAGTATGGCAGGTGGAAGTCACAATGCTATCAGTCCTATATTCGGCTACCAACAAAATAATTAAGCATATCAGTTACTTTTTGTAAATGTAATCAAATAATATCAAGCACTCTCTTTAAATCTTCATACATTCAAACGACCTATTTGTATCCAAAGGGCACTGATATTCTAACTCCTGTAAATGACTTCCGATGCTACTACTGCGTTTTTCTTTCCAGTATGGATCGTAGGATCAAGTTTCGTGGCAAGAGCCAGGCGAGAGCTTCAAATGGAGTTGGCTCGTCATGGAACGATCCTGTGGCTTGCGAGGGGGGGCTTGCGCTGGGCGGAACTCGACCAGCTGATAGATGCCCAAATCCAGGCGATGCGGCGACCACCCAAGGCTGTAGTCATCCACCTTGGCTCTAACGACCTGTGCACCACAAAGGCGAGCCAGCTGCTTGGTGATATGGAGATGTCCATAAAAGCCTACAGGTCCACCAGCCCGAGCAGCCAAGATATTGTATTCCAACATCTTGCCACGCGCCGTTATTGGCATAATGCGCGGACCCACGTAAGGTGGACGCGCAGTAGGTCCAAACTAAACAGGCGTCTAGCCAACCATTTTACGCCTAAAATTTCTAACTTTGTAGCAATCCCCATCCACATATAGTGCTACGGACCCATCCTGGTTCCAGTGGGATGGGACACACCTTAGCACTAAAGGGGTGCATCAATTAGATCAGCGACATAAGCGATGCCTTGGTACAAATTGTCAAAGAAAAGTAAGTACATATTAAAGAGGTAAGTGAATTTCTTATATGGAGGCAATCATGGGCGGTGCGCGTATCTTCAGCCTTAGTCGTATGGTGTGAGGAAGCACTGTTGTGCTAGGTGGCGTGGTTCTTGTGGGCTACCTTTCAACATAACTCATAGAATATATATATATGTTAATTAGGGTTTCGGTTACCTGCTTTCCAGCGGGGAACCTCGGCTGAGATTACCTTCTTACCAGTTGGAACCCAGTCTTTCCGGGTTTTCACTCGGGGAATCTAGTAACAGTTAAGTTAAGTATCGGGGCCTGGCGTTAAGCTCCAAATTAGACCTCGCGACGTTTCCGTCATTTGGGCCTTAGCATTAATTAGAGATTAGCAATTACACAGCTTGGCCTGGCGGCGTTAGCTCCCATTGTTGACCCCCAGCGTTGGTGGGGTTGCGCGGCGTTTCTGTCATTGGGGTCTTAGCATTAATTATAGATTAGCAATTACACAGCTGGGCCTGGCGTTGGCTCCCAATTTTGACCCCCAGCGTTGGTCGGGTTGCGACGTTTCCGTCATTTGGGCCTCAGCATTCTTTGGCTAGTAACAATTATGTTGGCGACGCTAGTTGCAACATAGCTAAAATCTTTTAGGCTTATTGTTAGCATTCTATTTCAAGATTGGGGTAGCCCACTAGAACCTCCACACCCTTGGCCATTAAATCCACAGTTGCGTCTCTGTTTTTCCTTCATTGTAGTCCTCTTCTCAGGAAAGTGGTTTCTTACTGCAATATCATGCGAAAATGGCATTTAGTACTAGTTACTAAATGTTTTTATTGCAGGTATGTTATCTTATGTTTACATTTTGATTTCGCGCAGCTCCCTGAAAATTACGTCACTCATGCGTAACACCTCGTGCATTACGTCATCAATCTAACAGTAATTCTTTACGCATCACTTCGCGTCAGCCGTTAACCGGGCATACTCATACCGTTTTCTCTTTTGGCTTTCCCACCCGCCTCCGCCCTGTTTGCCTCCATCTATCATATTTCATTGTCCATCTTGTGTTGTTGTACATTATAGGTACCAGGCATGAAGAATTGTACATATCTATTACCTCAACATATTGTATATATATTTTGATTATAGCTCCTGAATAAATCATGTCGTGGAGTGCGTGGTTCTTGTGGGCTACCTTTCAACATAACTCATAAGAATATATATACGTTAATTAGGGTTTCCGGTTACCTGCTTTCCAGCGGGAACCTCGGCTGAGTTACCTTCTTACCAGTTGGAACCCAGTCTTTCCCGGGTTTTCACTCGGGGAATCTAGTAACAGTTAAGTTAAGTATCGAGGCCTGGCGGCTTTCGCTCCCAATTAGACCTGCGACGTTTAGCAATTACACAGATTAGCGAGATTAGCAGTTACACAGCTTGGCCTGGCGGCTTTCGCTCCCATTGTTGACCCCCAGCATTGGTCGGGTTGCGACGTTTCCGTCATTGGGGTCTTAGCATTAATTATAGATTAGCAATTACACAGCTGGGCCTGGCGGCGTTCGCTCCCAATTTTGACCCCCAGCGTTGGTCGGATTGCGACGTTTCCATCATTTGGGCCTCAGCATCCTTTGGCTAGTAACAATTATGTTGGCGACGTTAGTTGCCACATAGCTAAAATCTTTTAGGCTTATTGTTAGCATTCTATTTCAAGATTGGGGTAGCCCACTAGAACCTCCACACCCTCGGCCATTAAATCCACAGTTGCGTCTGTTTTTCCTTCATTGTAGTCCTCTTCTCAGGAAAGTGGTTTCTTACTGCAATATCATGCGATAATGGATTGTGATTGGTTAATCAAAGTCATTCAGAGGTATATAATCACGTTATATACCTCTGATTTTCCAATGCAGTATGTATTTTTTGGTAATCTTAATAACACAGCTATGGTAGAATGGAGATAAAATTATAGTAGCTCTAAAATTTTGTATTTAAAACCTCACGCTACGCATTCGTCTTTAATTCAAATTTAGAGCTATTATAATTTTGTTATAAACACAGTATGTTTATGGCCTAAATGGACATCTGCACAAGTTAACTTCCTTAACACTAATGTTATATGATGTGATATGATGTGAATATCATTGTGATCGGAAAATGACAAATAACAGAATAAATATATAACAGACAAATAACAGAAAAAAAATCTTTTTGTCCTTCAACTACTTCAACTAGAACTGTCCATTTTTAGATCATAGGGGCACACTAGTTTACCATTGCGTAATCAACAGTCAACAGACCAGGAAATGTTGTTTTAAGATTGTAGACGAATTGAGATGTAGGCGAAATGAGAACATACAGCAGCATCCTGAATGTTGAAAAGGACAATCTGCTGCAAGGTAGAATCACTCCGATTGAATATGCAGATGCAGTATCACGCATTGTTGGTGTATAAGTGAAATGGAGTATGATGTTTTATGTATTATAATTTCCCAAGATAAACTACCTGAACTATATTCATATCATTTGCAACAAATTGAATTATAATTGAGTGAACTATGTCAACGACAAGCACTATAAAGTATGGACATTTCCTTGTTTCTCCATTGCACTATGGCAAACGTTCAAGTAAGCACTTGCTTCATTCCTAATGGACACGGCGGTCAGTACTTGGTGTACAGGGGCTGTAAGTTCAGTATCAAGACCAGACAAAATACCTACATCCATTGGAAGTGCAGTGAGAAAGAGAGTCGGTCAACAATCAACACAAAAGATGGCATTGTGACATCTTACAAGGACATAGACCACCATCAGCCAGACGAGACCCAGAGACAATTTGAGACCTTTCTTGCATCCCTCCAAGACATGGTCCGTGAGAAGTCAAAACCGATTTCAACTATTTACCAGGAAGAGGTTTCAGGTAATAGATTTTCTGTGATCAAAACATCCTTACCTTACCTTTAGAAAGAACAATTTATCGGTTTTGTATTGTTCTTTACAATATAAGTATTTCTAATGTTGCTTATTTATCTCGTAGATCTTGTATCCAGTGCCACTGACCCAGTCACTATTGCCAGAGTACCAGCCTTCAACAGCACCAATGGAGAAGGTTCCGCCTCCACGATAAACAGCCAGGACACGTGCAATCAAGTCCAAACACTTTATTGTCGAAGCCAAGGTGACACACAGACAACCTGAAGAACCGAATATAAAACTGGGAAAGCGAGTTTATGTTTAAGGGCGATAACTCTAAGAGTCATTGCGTTAACTCACTAATAACTAACTGCCAACTGGCGTAACTTCTTCTTTCGTCTTATAAAAATTTATGGAAGGGATCCACACATGTATCAATATGAAAGGGGAATACCAATACAACAGGCCTGTGTAGAATATGATCACTAAAGTTAATAATAGTAAACAAATGGTAAATCGTCGTTTAGACTCTTTGGAACAAATGTCCTGTAGTGTTGGATTATAACACTGACAAACTGAAAAGGAAATGAGAGACCATCACTGAGTAGACTGCCCTCCAGTCTCAGGGATTATTCTGCCCCATCACATTGTATACAAGCAAATGATATATGGAACACAGTATCACCATAGGATGCTCACACACATTAATCTAGTAAAGGATATAATCTGAGAGGTGGCATGGCATCTGACGAGTGCGTCTGGACCGATGCACCTTATGAGACATAGAAGGTTCTGATTGATCGATAGGGGAGTCTGTTGAAGTATCTTCTGGATAGTGAGTGTTGCCAGTAGTGTGATACGGGTGTGAATTCACATCAGCATAATAGCGGTCAGCTCTCTCTGCAGGTGTAGGGGGCTCCATGATGACATCTGGTATAGGAGGAGGTTGAGGAGGAGGAGGTAGAGACTCTGGGAATCTGACATGTTCATCTCCCACTGGCAGATATTGGAGATCAGCCGACAAAGTGGATGCTTGTTGCAGTGAAAGTTTTGTAACAGAGTAACACTCCGACTTTTTCACTCTATAGGAAGTGTTTCGAAGTTGTGATCCGGTGAATTTACGAACGTTGCACCAGTCATTGTCAACCGCTGTGACAATGTAACGATCACGGGCACGGGACTTGGAGCCATCGCTGTGAATGTAGACTATGCTTCCCACATCAATGTCAGGTGTTAGACCTTGCTTGAGGGTGGGAGTCTTAGACTTCTCACTTGGCCATGTTGACTAAGAATTAGATCCATGTCATGTATAGGCAACTGAGAGTTTGTGTGCTGGTCGCGTTGTGTCCACATTTCCCTGGCGGAGAAACCTCTGGTTCTGATCCGTGAGTTCAGACGTGCAGTGGCAAGAGATAGGTTGAGGGGTGAGACGTAACTGCACTGAGGGTCTTGACGCAGTAACTCAGTTATGAGTTCTTGAACAGCTCTTTCTGCAACTGGGTTCTTATTCTTGTTCTTGACTTGACCGATTTCAATAACTACACCATTTTGTTTCATAAACCTGTCATTAACAAGGGCTACAAAACCGGGAGCTGGATCAGTTCGAATGACAGCAGGCGGTCCATCCATTGGGTGAACTTCACTGCACAAAGCAATAATTGAGCTGCGGGTGTGTCGTGGACGCTCGTCATCAAGTAGACAGGACAGTGTAAGAGATGTGACACATTCCCGGACTACAAGTATGAATTGCGGTTGCGGCGAACAACGTCCGCTCTTGAAACTGATTCCAATAGTATCAGGCGGGTCTCCAGTGGACTGTTGGATCGCTGTATGTGGTAAACTGCGAAGTGATTGACATCTATGGCAACTGGCAGTGGTGTCTTCAATAGTCTTGTCAAGATCCAAGGCATAGAAGTAGCGCTGTATGACCTGTTTCATCTGGTGATTGGTCGGATGATTGAGTTGAATGTGTAGGGCAGTCAGTAATCCGCCGACAATTTCACGTGGTACAATGATCCGTTCTCTGTGAGACGTGAAGGGCTCCTCCTTGACAACAACAAGTAAGCCGGCCCAGCGCCAATGGAAGGCGACCTGTAGGTAGCGTTTGCGACCCTGATGTTAGTCAACTTCTTGGACGGACGTGTACCTTGAGTGAGATGGGCATGTGTGCGTCAAAGATCACTGCACTCTGACTGGATGGATTTCCAGGCAGCTCTGCTTAATGAATGGTAATCTTGACTCTCCAGTGATAAAGTCCTGAATGGAAGTGAAGTGCGGACAACCGAATCTTCGTCACGAGCCACGAAAGAGCAAATTTGACAAGTAGGTTCATGGCAATCTGGTGCATTTCTGCTCGCGAAAATCCGAGAGCAGGTTTGCGGCACTTGCAAGGTGACGAATAGATGCTTGGTGGCTCACAATGGAGAGGAATGTGTACACTCGCGGACAGGCAGAAAATTCTCCCCTGCACAATTTCTCAAAGGCTTGCACACAAGGCTTACTGTCAGTGAGAACACAAGTCTTATGCTTTGACTGGATCATGTAAGGGCTGAAGTGTTTGACGGCTAAAGCGATGGAAAGTGCTTCTATTTCACATGGTAACCACTTCACTTGATGACCTCGGAGCTTGGAGCTGAAGAAACTGGCAAGGAGAGGCTTGTTGTTTTGAGTAACATAGAGGGTAGCACCAACACCCTGTCTCTTAACAGAACCATCGGTGACAACCAATAACTGGTCACCAGTACGTGGAAGAGTGAGTACACGACAATTTGAGAGAGCCCTCTGAGAATCCCTGAACAGTTGGATGAGATCTTCAGTCCAATGTATTCGATCAGTTGACTGCTTTCGGCAATAGCATCATCAAGGGGTGCGGGATAGATGAACAGTTGGGAATAACTTCGTGCCAGCACTTTGTATGTCCCTACATAGGACCGGAGTCCTTTTACTTTCTCAGGAGGAGCACAAGCAGACAATGTAGAGATCCGGTGAGGGCTTGCAGAGATCCTACCGTTTCTCCAGATCCAACCGAGGATGGTTGTGGATGTGGGTGCAATAATGGTCTTCGATGCAGAGAGATTGAGACTGTTCTTGTGAAGAGTCTCCAGTAGACGTTTCCAATAGTTGTATAGATCATCAAGTGAATTACCACCACAATACAGGTCATCAGCAAGTTTTACTACCACCCCTTCTTCAAGTAGGTCGCCAAGCCAAGTACGGCACATCAACTCCTCCAGCGCAGTCTCGGATCCAGGCATGCCCATTGCAGATCTTGCATACATTGCATTACACCTCTGAAAGGGGTTGCTACACCACAGAACTTCATGGAGTCCACTGAGCTAAAGGTATCTGGTAGAAGGCGTTGGTGAGATCCGTGGAAATGAGGAATCGCCACTGAGCAATCTGTCGTAGAGTGGAATCAACATCCGGGAGAAGTGATGGTTGGGGCTTTGAATATCGACCGACATCTGCAAAAGCTGTAACTAAGCGAAAGCAGCCCTGAGGTTTCTTCACACGAAAGGATGGGTTAAGGTACTCAGCAGTTACCCCAACATCTTCGGGTCGAACAAACACTCCTTTAGCTTCAAGATCGTTGAACTTGGATTGCAACTCTTCAAATTTATCTCTGGCATACTGGGGTACTCTACCTTTCCTTTGAGGAGGCAACACAGGACCCATGTTGACTGCAGCATATACAGGACCAGAAGCTCCATTATAACCTTTGAAGTTGGGATCAAAGACATCGTCATACTCATCAAGTAAGGTTCTGAACTTCTGCAACGTATCTGGGGGTAGGGCATGATCCGGATCCAACTTAACAGCTTGAGAGAGAAACCACTTTGCTGCTTCTTCTGGGGCGATACATTTTGGCTAGTGATTACAGAGTCTGTGGGTGGTACTTTGTCCGGGGCATCTACATGTCTCACCTGGCAGAAGTGTGCATGTTTCAATGACAAATGCTCATCCGTCCAGGTTAGGGATCGCGTATCGATCCACCAGACACTGGGAGCGATGTCAACCTCTGGCCAGTTTTGTTTCCCGATGGGAAAGTTCTCAACCCTAGGTTCCAGGGCGAGATGGTCATCATGTGTAGTGAACTCGGAGGAACTTCCAGCTCGAGCGTAGTCTCCTGGCCAAATAGTGTGGTGGGACTGTGCGCCAACTCTGAGGACTTGAGCCGGTCTAACAGTGTGTTGATCAAGCTTTGACTCCTTCCCTGAATAGCTGTAAACAACAGCGATGACCGTTCACCTTGAAGATTTATTGCGCCTAAGCGGGTCTGGCATAAACATCATTCAATTCCATAAAGGGAATGCCTACTAAAATGTCGACATCCAAATCCTCAACAACAAGACCCTCGAATGTGAATTCATCCTGGCCTCGAACGAAGACAGCCCTAACTTCCCCCACAACTCTGAGGGGCGAAACACCATCTGCTTGCCTGGCTGACTGGGTGCTAATCTTGACGTCAAGATCCAAGTTCTCTGCCACAGATAACTTCAACATGTTCCCGGTGGCACCACTGTCCAAGGTAATGCGTGCCAAGTGATGTTGGTAAAAGTTATTGAGGCAGGGGGACTGAGATACTTGGACTCTCATCACACCGACTGGTTCCTCATACTCTTTAACGTCACAGTCATCATCAGGGGTTTGGTCATGACTATCGGGGAATCATCCTCAAGGGCAAAATCACGATCTGTCGAGCCTTAGCTAGATAACGCGTTTATCACTAGCCGGAAGGTAACTGCACTCACTCAGAAAATGGCGATCAGGTCTGTCAGCCAATTTGCACAAAGGACAAGACTTGTCAGTTTTCTTGTGAGGGAAACGGCTTGAGCGAGAGTGTTGTCGTTTGTCCTGAGTAGGGAATGATGTTGCAGTTCTCATAACTTTCATGTCCTGATTAGTCATAATTTCATCCTGAAGGGAGGACATAGCTTGAGAAATTTCAGGCTTTATGGATGCAAGGGTAATGCGAAGCGTAGTTCAGTTACCATAAGCGTTAGCAACCAATTTGGGTAAGTCCTTATGTATGAGGCTAAGCCAACGTGAGCACAATAAAGTTCTCAAGAGATGGGGATAAATCTTCATCCTCAATGATTTCTTCCCCATGGTGTGTGATATTACCCCCAGTCTTCATCAAGTTATCTTCAACAAAGGCAACCAGACGCTGGTAAAGGTCTTCAGGACGCTCATCTGGTAACAAAGAAATGTTGGCAAATTCCAGAAAGTGTGATCCAGTTGACTGAAACCCGTAATGTAAACGTATTTCCTGCCAAATGTTGCTGAGAGCGGTTGACTTCTTGACAATGGTGCTTCTAGCAATAACAGGGCAATAATTGGCGATCTGGCCCAGCATAAGTTCAAGCATTGTCACTTTCTGTTCAGAAGTACGATGAATGGCTATATCGACATACATACATACATACATACATACTAACATTTGTATAGCGCCGATATCCAGCTCAGCTCAGCTGCTCAAAGGCGCTTTGTTTTCCCCTCGTTCACTGGATGTCAATCTCAACGGCACATCGTATTGTCAATCTCAACTCCCTTGGGAGCATACAACTCTTGCAGCCACTAGGCGCACCGAGTTAATGGGGCATTCCCATCCTTACGAGGTACCCATTCACAGCTGGGTGGACTGGGACACATAGTCACAGTACTTTGTCCAAGTTTACTGCACGTTGCTGTACCCGCAACTGGGTGTTTGCACGTATTCATGTGGCCACCATCTGGTCATATACCAACGGATTCGTGGGTTCTTTTAAGTGCACAGGGATGTGTACTGTACACTAGGGGTTGTGACAACACTGAAAGAGTCTGCACACAAAGTTGACTCCAAGGTTTTTACACCCGGTCACAGGTGGGCTCGATCCCGTCACCTCACTCTCGCTGGATCACTAGCCTGGCGCTTTAGCCAGTTCGCCCACCGCGCCCCCATCATCCCCATCGTTTACAAAACCACGTCGAGGGTTATCACGAGTTTTCTTCGTCCAGGTCACACCATCCACCAAAAAGTGTGCAAAATTCTGGTCTATTGACAGAGTGTAATGGAGATTTTGTTTCCAGTTCTCAAAGGAATTAACTGTCTCAGATTTTGTAAGACACCATTGCTTCAGGGCTCTGTGTATGCGCCATTTTGGACAGTTACAACGATCACACGTGCTATCCAACCAATATGCTGACTGACTGACTGTTTACGTTTTTAGTAGTTACCGGGAAGCGTAGGTCATGTAGAGAATCCATATCGCTGCCACCACGCCAATGGAGAAGGTTCCGCCTCCACGATAAACAGCCAGGACACGTGCAATCAAGTCCAAACACTTTATTGTCGAAGCCAAGGCGACACACAGACAACCCGAAGAACCGAACATAAAACTGGGAAAGCGAGTTTATGTTTAAGGGCGATAACTCTAAGAGTCATTGCGTTAACTCGCTAATAACTAACTGACAACTGGCGCAGTATGAAGTCCGTCCTTTACCGCAGCAGGGCCAAAGACATCCCACCTCTTCCACGGCACCGATCTCTCGTAGATATACCAGAGGTCTACACCAAAACTACGACAGGCGAGAACTTCCTCCTTGCTGCAGATGGCCACCAAGACAAGATCCTCAACTTTGCCCCCTACAGATTTAGGCAGGGGGGTAGTCGAAATGCCCCAATTTATTTAAAATGATTAAATATAGGCCATATATGCATAGTTTTGTCAACTTTGATATTATGTTCTTCATATATAAGTATATACACATAGTTGTGAGTTTACTAATGGAACATTTATCAAATATTACTTCCCAATAATTTTTATACAAAGAACATAATATCAAAGTTGACAGAAACTATGCATTTACGTGATATTTCTAATCATTTTAAATACATTTGACCAAATTTAATATCAATGACCAAATTTGCTGGGGCATTTTGTAGCTGGGGCAGTTCGACTGGTACCCATGAGATATATTATCAAAATCAGTAAGAGATTTCACATGAGCTTGAAAATGTTTTGCTATAACATTTTTTTCGGTTTGGAGCCCTAAATGCTGCAGTCTACCCAAAACATTGCTGAATACAACGGCAAATCATGAAGTACTTGTAGCTTTCATTGTTTTCCATTTTGTCCAATTACGCATGTTGGCATCATACTCGCTATTTGTCATTAGTGCGTGCCGTGAAAGTTGTTCTGCATTCTCATTGGCTGACAAGATGTCATTCTAAGTTTTCGGGGAATAACTTATCTGCTTCGCACATATTATCTCTACTTGACCAGGCTGGGATCTTGTATGGAGACTTGATACGATATTATGAGAACTAGGATCCTAATTATTTTCAAAACAATAATTCCAGTAAAATTTTTGTAGCAGATAACTTTCCCCCCATCTGAAGCATTATTATTTCGTTTTTAAATCCAAGACACTCTACAATCACCCATTTGACACAGAAGGAACTGTAATCACATTTTTTTAAAAACAACTTATGGACTAGTCATATATACTAAGCAACAAAAGAAACGTCAGTTTGGAATTTTCCTTCGCAGAAACGGATAAATGTAAACTCATATGTTTTGATTGTATATTTTTTACATCCCCAACTTTACCTGAGCAAAGACATTCCTTCCCAAACTCAGAATGGAACCCAGGGAATGGTCTCAAAAACACAACCTGATCTCGGAGATGGTACAGTGTTCTCCATGTTTTTCATGCAACTCATGCTGCACGTGCTGTTCACAAGGACCAGCCCTATAAAATGCTACCCCCAACCTGGTTGAAACATTCACATTACAACTTCAGTAGGATGCCGCGACTCACGACAGCTCAGAGGAACCAGACGCTTGGAAGACTTTAAGCTGGCCACACTGCACAAGCCCTTGCTAATCACTTCCAGGTCAACTTTCGGACCATCTACAGGCTGCAGCAACGTTTCCGGGCCACCAACACCACAAATGATCGCCCCCGTACTGGCAGACCGCCATGTTGTGTGACAGCATGTACAGAATACCTTCACAAATGAGAGTCGGTACTGCGTATCAACTGCAGATGGCAGAACAAGAATATGGCAACAACGTGACCAGTGTTACTCAGACCAATGTGTTATGGAAAGAGACTCATGGGGAGGTGCAAGCATCATGGTAAGGGATGGAGGTGAGGTGGGTGAGGTGAAATTGGGTTTGACGTTGTGCTTGAGAATATTTCGCTCATATGTGTGTGGATATGTATGTGCAGCTGCTTGTACTAGCCCAGACTGAAGCTGGGTTTTTTATAGTGCTAGCCCACTGACATAACATGCCGCAGTGAAGCATGAATACCCCACTCAGACACATTATACCGACTCCGAGCCGACCAGTCCTTGTTGTACCCATTAATGCCGAGTGCCAGGCAGGGACCAACAAGTACCATATCTTAATGTCTTTTGGTATGACGTGGTCGGGGATCTAACCCGCGACCTTCCGCTCTCCGGGCGGACGCTCTAACCACTACACCACGGAGGCGGTCATGGTATGGGGTGGAATAGGCCTGAGCCAGAGAGTGGGGCCCGTGGTGTTCCAGAACCTTGGTCTAGGGAGAGGAGGCAGCATCACAGTGGTGCGGTGCGCTACATCGACCAAGCTCTCAGACCCCACGTCATACCACATTTCACACGTCACCAGAACAACATTTTCCAGCATGATAACGCCCCGGGCCCATACTGCCAGAGCTACACGGGACTTCCTACAGCAGAATGGTGTCAACATTATGCAGTGGCCTGCCCTTAGTCCTGATTTAAACCCAATTGAACATCTTTGGGATGAAATTCAGAGGAGACTGAATGTCATACCAAGGCCGAACACAGCTGATTTATTGCGCCAGGCCTTTCTCAGAGTGTGGTTCAAGGTGCCAATGGCCTTCATCAATCGATTGGTGCACTCCATGCATAGACGCTGTGCTGCAGTTATTGCCACTCGTGGTGGTCACACTAGATACCGAGGTCAAGGGTCTGAATGGACTGCAAACGTTCACGTAATGTCTTGAAATTGTGCCGAGTTATTTATTGATGTGTCAAGATATTGTACACAAAAAATGTTCTTCATCCGCTTATTATGTCCATTTCTGTAATGATTCGATTACAGTGCCTATCTAATTTTAAATTCGCACTAATGGTTTTTTTTTGCTGCTGAGTATATTTATAGGGGTGGGTTTGCTGGTTGGAACTGTATGACATTTTGCTGACAAATAGTATTCTTGTTAAATAATATGGTCAATTTTTAAAATATGTGGCAAATCAACTGAAAATCATTCTTATCATTATATCGAATTATGGGGAAATGGATTGTAGGACAAAAACCCATATATGCCCAATACATGCTCCAAGCAGGCTAAACTAAGCAGGCAGTAGCATTCCAGCATGGAGATATTGAAGAATAACAAGAAGACAAAGTCATCAATATCCCCCGCAATGGCAAAACACTCTTCATGATTATGTCTACGAGGTATGATTATGTCAAATATTTAGGTGTGAAGGAGAGTATTGAAAGGTTTTTTAAGTTCTGCTCCAGAAAGGAGCACTATCACCAATTCCAAAACTACCAAAAAGGAACCAGTACACCACTAGACTAATCTATGTGTCAAGTTTGGTGAAGAAATAGTGAACGGTTTTAGAATTTAGCTCCGGAAAAGTGCACTACCACCAATTTCAGGCTAAGTCAACTTGTTGCCATGGAAAAGCCAAAAATATTTTATTCAAAATTTCAAAACTACCAAAAGGCACCAGTACACCACCAGATCTATCTATGTGTCCAGTTTGGTGAAGAAATAGTGAACGGTTTTAGAGTTCTGCTCCGGAAAAGAGCACAACCACCAATTTCAGGCTAAGTCAAATTTGTTGCCATGGTGCCATGGAAATGCCAAAAATATTTTATTCAGAATTCCAAAACTACCAAAAGGCACCAGTACACCACCTGATCTATCTATGTGCCAAGTTTGGTGAAGAAATAGTGAACGGTTTTAGAGTTCTGCTCCGGAAAGGAGCACAACCACCAATTTCAGGCTAAGTCGAACTTGTTGCTATGGAAACGCCAAAAATGTTTTATTCAGAATTCCAAAACTACCAAAAGGCACCAGTACACCACCAGATCTATCTATGTGCCAAGTTTGGTAAAGAAATAGTGAACGGTTTTAGAGTTCTGCTCCGGAAAAGTGCACTACCACCAATTTCAGGCTAAATCAAACTTGTTGCCACAGAAACGCCAAAAATATTTTATTCAGAAATCCCAAACTACCAAAAGGCACCAGTACACCACCAGATCTATCTATGTGCCAAGTTTGGTGAAGAAATAGTTAACGGTTTTAGAGTTCTGCTCCGGAAAAGAGCACTACCACCAATTTCAGGCTAAGTCAAACTTGTTGCCACAGAAACGCCAAAAATATTGTATTCAGAAATCCAAAACCACCAAAAGGCACCAGTACACCACCAGATCTATCTATGTGCCAAGTTTGGTGAAGAAATATTGAACAGTTTTAGAGTTCTGCTCCGGAAAAGACAAATGTGCACGGACGGACGGACGGACGGACGGACGGACGCACGCACGGACGGAGTCCATTTTAATACCCCCCGCAAAACGCGTTGCGGGGGATAATAAGAGTGGAGTCAAGTTAAGCTACAAAGATTATATCTATGTAATCGGTGTTGGACATTTCAGGCTGTGTTGAGAGGCAAATTAGAGCTCAGATTGTTATGTAGCTAGTTTATGTTAGTTCTTATGTGCTCATAACTTGTAGTGTAACTTGCTTATATTATGTTTGATGTATGTACTCATAGTATGTGGGGGCGGTGGGGTAGCCTAAAGCGTTGGCTCGTCACGCTGAAGACCCAGGTTCGAAATCCCCACATTTTTTGTGTCCCCCTGCCGTGATGTTGCTGGAATATTGCTAAAAGCGGCGTAAAACCAAACTCAGTCAGTGTTTAAGGGGCCAAGTTCACTGGTGCGAGATAATCACTTACAACAAAAGGTGCGTTTTTCATTTATTTGGTTCCCTGTGATATTTGGTAACCTGTGATATGTAGTCAGTGTTGTATGATCCTTTAAAGTTTGAAACATTTTAATTTAAAGGTCACATGCAACCAAAAATTCAAACATAATTAAAACACAATTATCACTTATTCATGACATATAATATACATTGCTGGTTATGAAAACACATAAAAACAAACTTATAAGCGTACAATCGCAAATCAAAAGTGCAATATTTTGTACTTCGGTTTACTTCCCAAGAAACGAAGCAGCCGGGATACCGAACCCAGTCAGAGCGGGTGGGTGTGCACTCAAGTGTAACGGCTGGTTCATTTGCAGATGCCCTGACGGCTATTGTGTGTGTATATATAGAGATGTTGGGTTTTGTAAATACATGCTCATTATTTGTGTATAACATTTTGCAATCAACAGACATCATAACATGTCATGTGTACAAGTATCACACCTGCCTGTCTGTGTAATTACATAATGTGACAGAGACCGAACTCGGGCCATAAATCAATGTGTTTTGTTTATGGTTTAAGCCTGATAGGTGTTAAGTTCAAATTGCATGTGGTCAGTGATTGAAATTGTGTATTGAATATTGTCATTAGCAGACAGGCAAGCAGATACACACAGGTGCCAATAAAACAGACATTGAGTTTTGTCTGGGACAACTATATATTTATATCACAGTTAGAAATTCTGTTGATGCTAAATAATGACATTGCTTTTAAGTATCGAACTGAGAAAGTGACTCGGTAAGAAGAACGTGTGGTGAAATAGACAAATGAAATTATATAAACAGTTAAATCGGTAATCTACTGTAATAACATATAAAAAGCTCGAGCCTGTGAAATATCCACAAATCATTAGAAAAATAGCTCACACCAAAGCCTTCACTGAATATTCACCGGACAACCCGCTTCCAAGCTCCGCGAACCTATTTCACTGCGCATGTGCTATGAGCACAGCCAAGCTGTTGAAAACACTTCAATTTCCCCAAGCGCTTGGGGAAAGTTGGTGAATCGTTTGAACTACAATTTTGCGCGTCTTTTTTCATCGCGTTATTTTTCAACTTTATAAGTTGAATTTGCATTTTTGACGATTTGTTTCGGTAAGTCCATACCGAAAGGTATCAGAATCTGCAAAGTTGTGTTTTACGTTGCATGCGACCTTTAAGGAATGGCTGTGACAGAATATTGATCGAACACTTTTATTTTTACATGACACATATTAATAATTTACATCGCCTTATATCCATATACATCTTATATACATCATCTTAAATACTCTTATATACATCATTCTAAATACAACCTATAGGAAGTGATGTAGTCGGTGAACCAGACGTCACTAATGTCATCAACTGGAACCAGAAATTATTTCTTCCAGACTTAGCCTAGTAGGGTATCTTGTTCAATTATTGCTGTATTCTACAGACATTCACTATCTAAAAGTTGTCTAAATAATAGTCACGGAATTCAACTGTTTCTAGAATAATGAGGTTTGTTTTGATTTACTTTCTTCTATGTCAAAAGTGGAGGTAACAGAAACCATTGTATCACGGAGGTCATTTTTATTTCTGTAATTTTGTTTTACTTCCAATTTTGCTTCCACGTTGGAATTATTGAAAAATTCACTCAATGTTTTGCTGTTGTTCTTGCCATAATATTTTCCACTGTCAATCTGCCTTATGTCCATAAAATGAATAACGCCATTAACATGTTAGAAAATGTCTGAAAGGTAAAAGTGCAAATTATCTCACTGAATTGTAGGGGCCTAAATAACGCCTTTAAGAGGAAAAAAGTATTTCGATTTTTACGCAAGAAAAAAGCCCAGATATACTGTCTGCAAGATACCCACTTCACGAGAGAACGAGCAGATTATCAAACAAGAAAGGGGGTATAACCAGTGATACAAAAGCAATACTAGAGGTACAGCTATATTTAAGAAATACAGTTCGCTCTACCACAATGTATGGTCTAACAAAACACACTTTCGCCCTGAACTATTATAGTTAAAGTACGAGGACGCTTGCGTCCGAGTACTTTAACGTTTTAATAGTTCAGGGCGAAAGTGTGCTTTATTACACTATACATGGTGGTAGAGCTAACTGTATTTCTTTTATAAGATGCCAAATTTAATACTTTCTAAGGATAATTAATTTAAGGCAGAAAACAAACGATGTAGTCGGTGACCTAAATTAAGAATCCTCGCACAGGGCTAACTGGCGCACTGTCCTGTTGATGTGTCTGCCCCCCTACGTTAAGACGAACGTTGCCAGAAAAAAACAAATGATAACAGTTTGATGACGGTTTAAGTTTGGATTAAATATCTTCTCTGAATTATTTTAATTACATCTGTCATTAACGTTAACCATATGGGGCAATATGAACGTCGCATTTCTACTACCAACGTAAGTTTAGATCAGTACATCCAGATGAAGCTGAGTAGTCAAGCGACATTCCACGATTGCATTGTGGGAATGTAAACATTGCGAACGTTACTGTGTCACTAAAAACTTGTGAGTCGAATTGACACATTTTAACCGTCGTAAAACAAACGTAATGTTTCCACCAGTGATGTTAGCTGCGTGAAGCAACTGCAAACTAAGAAACGGGATGCAACGGAGTAGTTTACTGTAGGAGGCCGTACGAGACGATGACAACTGACATGCATCGTGATATCGCTTACATTGTGACGTAATGTAAAATGGTTCGATCACGAGGGGGCACACTAGAATGGCGCAGTGACGGGATAACGTCATTCAGTTGTTACATCATCAAAAAACTATACCTTTATTGTCTCGTAATGTTTGTTTTTTTCGATTGTTCTTACCGCTAGGCATCTTAGAATATTCAATAATAATTTTGAATTCGAAGTTTTAGATATTATTATTGACAATGAAACTGGAAATTATGTTATAATAAACGTTAAAATGGCAGGTAAAATCTATACTATTGTAAACATTTATGGTCCTAATCAAGATTTCAGGAGAAAGAATTATAATATGTGGAGACTGGAACCTAGTATTAGACCAGCTGAAAGATACCTTCAATCAGTGTTTCCGCCGACTTCATTATTTATCGGACACTGTGTCTGGTGACCTAAAATTTTACCGGTCATGAATTAAATTTGCTGGTCATATCCTATTACCGAACTGTAAGTACTCATTTTAAAGTTATTTTGAGCCTGGGTATTTCCAAAGCATAACAGTTTTTGTGACCATGGAAGCACAGCCAAGACTGTCATTTCGTTTACCCATGATGATTTTATTTTAATACATGATTATTTACCGGACACGGTATCCTGCTGGCTTTCAATTTACTGGTCCCAAACAAATTTTACCGGCAATTTTCAGGTATATACCAGAGAACGGAAACACTGCTTCAATTATAAAACATAAACAACCGGAAATCAAGAGAAACAGTATTAGACATGATGAACTATCTTGATCTGAAAGACCCTTGGAGAGAAACCTACCCCTTTGAAAAAAGATTACCTGGCGACAGCCTACGCCCCTAAAACAAGCGCATTTGGACTACTTCTTGATCTCTCATAACTTACTTCAACAATTTATACATACAGATATAAGCCCAAGTATTGACTCAGACCACTCAGTTATGTCAATCTCAACATCCCTATCTGAGGCAAAAAGAAGTAAAGGATTTTGGAAATGTAATAATTCTTTGTTACATTATTCAGAATATGTACAACTAATTAAATAAAAAATAAAAAGTACTTTAAAAAGTTATGAAACAGATAAAGATGAAGAGGAACAAGGTTCAAAATATATTATTAATGACCAACTCTTATGGGAAATGATTCTTCTGGACTGACTGAGTTTGGTTTTACGCCGCTGTTAGCAATATTCCAGCAACATCACAGCGGGAGACACCAGTAATGGGCTTCACACATTGTACCCATGTGGGGATTCGAACCCGGGTCTTCGGTGTGACGAGCCAACGCTTTAACCATTAGGCTACCCCACCGGACCCATTCTTCTGGAAATAAGAGGACTAACATTCTATTATACCTCCACTAAAAAGAAAAAAGACACTAATACTATAAATAACTTAGAGAATATATTGTATGAAATGGAAGTAAAACTAGACACAAAGGATAATTCGTAAGATAAACAAGAAATTCTCAAAGAAATAGATGATATAAAAAGAAAACTTAATGATTTTGAACAAAAACAACCTAAAGAAGCATTTATTAGATCAAAAGCCAAATGGATTGAGCAAGGTGAAAAACCAAGCAGATACTTTTTAAATTTAGAATTTAGAAACTTTCTAAATAAATCTATGTCAGAAATAAAAAGAAATGATGGAACAGATAAAAAGCAAGAGGAAACTCAAAACTTTCATAGAAAACTATATACAAGTGAAAATTGCACCCAACTAGATCTAGATTCATTGCTTGGAAAATATGAAATACCAAAATTAAATGATGACATTGCCTCAAGTTAACTAACCTATGAAGAAATTTTTGAAGCTGTAAAAAAAAAATGAAAAATGATAAGAGCCCAGGGCCAGACGGATTTACATCTGAATTCCTAAAATTCTTTTGGAATGATCTAAGCAGACTTCTGATAAACTCACTAAACTTTGCTTATAATAATGATACTTTATTTGTAACACAGAAACAGGGATTGATTACATGTATACCTAAAGGTAATATACCAAAAATGTATTTGAAAAATTGGAGACCAATTTCACTTCTGAACATTTCCTACAAATTAGCTTCTGCAGCTATTGCTAATTGATTAAAAAGGATATTACCATTAAAAATAAATGAAGACCAAAAAGGATTAGTACCAGGTTGATATATAGGTGAAGTCTCTAGATTAATATATGACCTTATGGAATATACTTAATCTTACCAAATACCAGGCCTCTTAGTTCTTATTGATTTTGAAAAAGCATTTGACTCTTTAGACAGAAACTTTATATTAAATGTACTTAAATTTTTCAAATTTGGACCAAGTATTCTTAAAGGTCACATGCAACCAAAAAATCAAACATAATTAAAACACAATTATCACTTATTCATGACATATAATATACATTGCTGGTTATGAAAACACATAAAAACAAAATTATAAGCATACAATCGCAAATCAAAAGTGCAATATTTTGTACTTGGGTTTACTTCCCAAGAAACGAAGCAGCCGGGATACCGAACCCAGTCAGAGCGGGTGGGTGTGCACTCAAGTGTAATGGCTGGTTCATTTGCAGATGCCCCCACGGCTCATTGTGTGTGTATATATAGAGATGTTGGGTTTTGTAAATACATGCTCATTATTTGTGTATAACATTTTGCAATCAACAGACATCATAACATGTCATGTGTACAAGTATCACACCTGCCTGTCTGTGTAATTACATAATGTGACAGAGACCGAACTTGGGCCATAAATCAATGCGTTTTGTTTATGGTGTATAGCCTGATAGGTGTTAAGTTCAAATTGCATGTGGTCAGTGATTGAAATTGTGTATTGAATATTGTCATTAGCAGACGGGCAGGCAGATAGACACATAGGTGCCAATAAAACAAGACATTGAGTTTTGTCGGTGACAACTACATATTTATATCACAGTTAGAAATTCTGTCGACGCTAAATAATGTCATTGCTTTTAAGTATTGAGAAAGTGACTCGGTAAGAAGAACGTGTGGTGAAATAGACAAATGAAATTATATAAACAGTTAATTTACTGTCATAAGATATAAAAAGCTCGCGCCTGTGAGATATCAACAAAACATTAGAAAAATAGCTCACATCAAAGCCTTTACCGAGTATTCACCGGACAACCCGCTTCCAAGATGCGCGAACCTATTTCACTGGCGACATGCTATGAGCGCAGCCCAGCAGTTGAAACCAAGTGACTTCGGTAAGAAGAGCGTGTGGTGAAATAGACAAATGAAATTATATAAACAGTTAATTTACTGTCATAAGATATAAAAAGCTCGCGCCTGTGAGATATCAACAAAACATTAGAAAAATAGCTCACATCAAAGCCTTTACCGAGTATTCACCGGACAACCCGCTTCCAAGATGCGTGAACCTATTTCACTGCGCATGTGCTATGAACGCAGCCCAGCAGTTGGAACCACTTGAATTCCCCCCAAACGCTGGGGGAAAATTAATGAATCGTTTGAACTACGATTTCGTGCGGGTTTTTTCATCGCATTATTTTTCAACTTTATAAGTTGAATTTGCATTTTTGACGATTTGTTTCGGTAAGTCCATACCGAAAGGTATCAGAATCTGCAAAGTTGTGTTTTACGTTGCATGTGACCTTTAAGAAAATAGGAAATGAAATGAATCTATGGTCAGTTCAAACACTCACTCCAATAGGAAGAAATGTAGTACTGAAATCTTTGTAACTTTCGAAACTTAATCATCTATTTTCTTCTATTCCATCCCTCACGGATGATTTGATTAAGTCATTCCAAAAGAGTGCCTCAGTTTTATATGGAAATCTAAACCGGATAAGATTAAGAGGGAAACATTATCTATGCCAACTGAATATGGTGGAATAAGTGCTCCGATTGTGAAGGATATGATTAATGCGCAGAAAATCTCATGGGTAAAAAGGTTCTATACCAGTAATTGTAAATGGAAGACACAAGTTGATAACTGCATACTAAATCACAACAGACTATGGCTAGCCAACCCTGAATACATAACAGGGCTCCAGATATGTATGTACGGATAAAAAATATGCATGATACGGTAGGAAATAATTTAGAAAACGTAGCACATACGCACCACAGCAATGCTGTACGGTCTTGGAATCATTTACAGACATATATTTATCTGAAAGAGTGTTGTTTTATTGTTTATTGACCTGTTTACACAAGACTAGCAATGTTGTGGTGCATATATGAAACGAAACACAAGATTACTGATACGCCATTAAATTCCATTCAGTACTCAAAATGTACTCTTAAGTTTATCCAGTACTCCTATATTGATGTTGAAAATTATCTGGAGCCCTGCATAAGAAATAATATTATCCCTAATGTAAGAAATACTTTTTGGAAAGATGTAGCTATCGCATATAGCACACATTTAAACAAACAATACAAGACACTAAAGGCAACAGATTTCCTAAAGCAATCTCTTTGCTATAATACCCTATTCAAAGTGGGTAACGAAACGGTTTTATTTAAAAATTGGTACAATACAGGGATACACTTTGTTTATGATTTGATTAACCCAAATACAGGTGAATTCTATACACATGATGAACTGCAGGAGGTTTTTAACATCAAGATAAATATCCTTAGATATCAAAGCATGAAATCAACCATTAAAACATGTATGAAGAAATATCATATTGTACACTTAGACCCCTTACCTACTTCTCCAGTAATGCCTTTCAATATATTAAACCTTATCAACAATGGCAAGGGTACTAGATACTTTTATCTGTCTTCTAGAACCAACCTATGAAAAATCATATGTACACGAAAAGTGGGGGAGTCTTTTTGAAAGAAAATATGATAGTGAAATGATAAAAAATATATACATGATGGGAAACAGATGTACTAGAAGTAGTAACCTAAAATGGTTACAGATGAAAATACTATATAATATTATACCTACAAATAAGTATTTACATAGAATTGGTATTAAAGAATTTGCTTTGTGCACCTTTTGGAACCAGAAACAATTGTTCACCTTTTCAGTGAATGTAGCTATGTAAAAGAAATATGGAGTGATCTAACCAGATGGCTTAAAACTGTAGCAGAAGGTAATATTGAATTTAACTCTGAAAATATCTTACTTGGATTTAAAGGAAGGAATAATAACTCATTAAATGCCATATGTCTTGTTGTTAAACAGGTCATATACTCCCAAAAGGTAAAAGAAGCAATCCCAAATTTCAAGCACAAACAAAGGGAGATAAGCAGATACTATGAAGCAACAAAATATAGTGCCCTTTCAACATGTACACTTGACAAGTTTATGCATTCTGGTCATCATTCCATAATCTACTAAGAGAACCTAATATTTTTTTACTTATATTTAGGATATGTTATACAAGTATATTATCTGCTGAACCCATAAAGTTAAGAGAATTGAATATGTAAATCATGTCATATTATAAGTTATCACATCGTGTCGAGGGACTGATAAAACCCCCGTATTTCCCTCGACACAATGTGATAACGCATTTATTTAGCCGAACGTTTTGCTTCAATTTCATTCAGTTGTTGTGGCAAAACGTTTCCTTGCTGCCATGTTGACAACAGCTGATCGATTGTACTCAATGCAGCGCACGTTACTAAGGCTTGGCAATGCAGGCTTTTCTCACTTCGCGTGGTCACCGAGGCGGGATAATATGACTTTTGTACTCCCTGGCCGCGGATCGTGGCGGGTGTACATGGTATTTTATCAGAGTCACGTGAACCAATCAAAACTCGACATTCTTACATGAGGCTGGATAAATGTCAGTATTAGTATTCATTGATACAAGCAATACAATTGGTTATAATATCTTCTGATGTTTATTAAGTAATGTCACATGTAATCATGGCATCTGTCAACAATCCCTTTCAGTGCTGCAAGTTATACAATCTGGGTAAGATCTGTGGATATCAAGCTACAATTAATACAAGGAAGCAAATTACTTCTAATTATGGCGTATATTCCTGTATCAATAGCCATTGATATTTATCCTCTTGACAATATATGGAGAATGTTATATAAACAACATGTTTAGCAGGAAGTGGAAATCGATGCTTATGTTTTTTTGACAATGTGGGATAACGTTGAACACAAAACATGGATAAGATGTTATAATATGTAATGAAATTGAAGTTTGTACTTTTGACAATTTATAGAAAATATTATATATGTATATATGTATACATATAAGCATCACATATAAAACATGTAAAACATGAAGTGGAAATAAAACTGTAAAAAACAAAAACAAAACAGGAACCAGGGGAAGGGCCATGGCTCTCCCGGACCAACAGCCTGACGTCTGGACTGTCCTTGCATGCACAAGTCAAACCAACTTTCTGCACCTTCTTCCAAACTGTTTGTGTATAGTGGAACATGCAGCCCTTCATTTATGTGTCAGGAAAGATGGTAATGAACGCATCTATCCAGTGGATAGAAGTTGCTCTCCTTGTCTGCTGCCCCTAAATATCAAGTACTGACCTTTGGAATGAAATGAAGCTTGCCATGGTGAATGAATGCACTAGACCACAGTGCAACGTTATACACATGTATTCAGTTAACATAGTTCACCTAGAGTAAAATTAAAATTTATGTCTCTTGATGTCATGGTGAACTGTACATGGCTACTTAGGTGAGCTAATCCTCCAGCTTGCCGGACATATCTCACAGGAATGAACAGTATTTACACAATCAAGCAAGCATAACTGTTAACCCCCCTAAGCTGCTGGGTGAACGAGAAGACCCCTGTTTACCTCAGTAAGGCCGAGAGACTCACATGTGGTTAGAAATAGGGGTGACTATTGAGACGGTAACAATTATTGCGATAGCGATAGTCTATTGCAACATACTATTGTCACAGTGATAGTCTATTGTGACCCACTATTGCAATAGTTGTTTTCTCTTTGAATTGGCTCATTTGAAGTCATTTCCCAAATTAATGTATAGTTTATATGAAATAAAAACAACTAACTGCTCTTCACAATGTCAAACCCGACTCGCAAGTCGTGTTTGTCGCCATGTTTGTTTAAGAGGTAAGCAATTATTGCTACTCTCACTAGAAGAGCCAAGTCGATCTGTCACCCAGATAATTTAAACAGTGAAATTGATTACCTCAAGAGAACCTTTACTGTCCTCAATGGCTACCCAGCCCGTCTTGTCTCCAGGACTATCACCAAAACGCTTGAATCATCAGAACAGCGCCTCAAGCCTGAACCATCCCCGATCAGGATCACAATACCCTACGTGGGACCAGTCAGCCATCAGATAGCCCGACTAATCAAGAGCAAAGCGGGCTTTGATATAACTTTCTCTAGCGGTACAGCAATTAAGACACTCCTCCAGGCAAATGGTAGAGGATCTAGCAATGGAAGCCCCAACCCTAGAGGATGTGTATACCAAATACCATGCAGCTGTGGCGATCAATATATTGGCGAGACTCTCAGGCCCATTAACACCCGGGTTGCTGAACACAAGTCATCAGTATGTAAACAAAATGATAAGTCAGCTATATCAGAGCACAAGGCAAATAACCCAACTCATGTTATCATGTGGAATGATATTAGGGTGATTTCGAGAAATAACAACCACTGGCGTCGGAGAAAACTACAGGAAGCTGTCAAGATAAGGAGACATAAACCAGCAATTAATCGTGATCAAGGTGTATACCTGCCAAGTGCGTGGGACCTCTTGATTAACTTTTGACGAACTTTAGATAAAAGAAAAAACGAGTCTACTATTCTTTTTGGTAACCTTTGTGTAATTAGCAGTTGTTGTGTATTGACAATTCAACTTTCAACTCTATTATTTAGCATGAATTTTCATCATTATGTAATTAACTCTTCAAACTCACTTATACAGTACTCTGCCTAGTGTACTGTGATGTCACTTTACATTGTGACGTCATAACTCAGTTATGACGTCATAGTGACGACGTCATAGTCCTAACTGCCAGTTCACCTGATGAAGGGACCTGGAATGGTCTCGAAACGTCGTGAGAGAAATTATAAAAGAACTTTAATCCATAAAAATATCTTGGACATAGTTTTCTAATGTTTTGTTAAATCTCACAGGCGCGAGCTTTTTATATGTTATGACAGTAAATTAACTGTTTATATAATTCCATTTGTTTATTTCACCACACGTTCTTCTTACCGAGTCACTTTCTCAGTTCGATACTTGAAAGCAATGTCATTATTTAGCATCAACAGAATTTCTAACTGTGATATAGATATGTCGTTGTCACAGACAAAACTCAATGTCTTGTTTTATTGACACCTGTGTGTGTGTCTGCCTCCTGTCTGCTAATGACAATATTCAATACACAGCTGCTAATACTGACCACATGCAATTTGAACTTAACACCAATCAGGCTATACACCATAAACAAAATGCATTGATTTATGGCCCGAGTTTGGTCTCTGTCACATTATGTAATTACACAGACTCACCAGCCAGCAAGGCAGGTGTGATACTTGAACACATGACATGTTATGATGTCTGTTGATTGTAAAATGTTATACACGAAGAAAAAAAATGAGCATGTATTTACAAAACCCAACATCTCTATATATACACACACAATGAGCAGTGAGGGCATCTGCAAATGAACCAGCCGTTACACTTGAGTGCACACCCACCGCTTCTGACTGGGTTGGTATCCGGCTGCTTCGTTTCTTGGGAAGTAAACCCAAGTACACAATATTGCACTTTTGATTTCTTTGTTTTATGATTATGTAGCTTCTTCTCTTCATAAGTATGCAATGGAAGATGCAAAAAGATAGCTTTTATATTGGAACAAATGCATTACTATATATTAGAATATGGATGTAAGACGCAATTTTAGGTATAAATATAGTTAGAGTTTGATATCCTGTCATCACAATATTTTTTAAATCGAATATTATGCTCGAAAACAATGATAGTGAATCATAAAAGCGTTTCCGACAAGCACCCTGGCCAATCAATTTACATCATTGTTTTCTCTATAAACCGACACACAAATGTGCAAAAACAAGACAATTCCTTTAAATATGTGTGCATATACATTTCATACCATATAAATCATTTTCATTAATATTATTAGTTTTACTTATAAAGGTTGAATTAAATCGCCGTTCATTTACCTGTTCATGTGAAACTGCAATATTAGTCCAAATGCATTGAATATTGTACATCATGAACTAGCAATTGCAGTTATGGCTCACGTTTGATCTTCTAACACTTGTGTAAAGGTTCAGAATATGGTGTATTGCACTAAATATATGTCAATTTCCTATGTAAAATATGATTCAAACAATCAAAACTTTCAAAGAATAGAAGCTTACCGTAAATGCCTTGCGTATGATATGATGATATTATTGAACAAGGCTAAATGTGGATACTGAAGTCCAGTTTCATGAAAAGTATCTGAACTATCACATAAAATATACACCATAATAATACTGACAGTGTGTCGGAAGGATTAGTGATTGTATTTCTCTTGTTCAACCGACCTTCACCTCAAAGAAATTGCCTAATATGTGTACAACAATGTTGATATGACATCACTACCGTGACCGATTTCTTACAAATAAACTTTGCTGACAAGGGTACACAAGTTTTGCGGACCCTTCCATTGATTCAGGGATCGTTTGTCCATAAATATGAGATGTAAGTAATCAGAATGATTCTGACTATCTGTGTATTGGTATATATGTTTTTACTCGTTTTCACTAAAAGTAAGAAAAAGACAAAAATCCAGATAATTTTAGGTTATTAAGTTCGTGGTTTTCCGTCCAGTCGCTGGCGTCACGCTGCGGAAACTTTTGACAATTTCTTATGAATTATCAAATCATTGCATTATCAACATAATTTCCTATTTCTTGCTCACGATACTCTTTCCATGCATATTCCAAGGTATTGAGCCATTGCAAGCAATGAATGAAGCCGGATGAATGTTGGAAAATTTCAGAAAATGCTACACAGTTTAAAATAGGTTTTTGTCTTTGTTTACATTTGAACCAGCGCCCAGTCTTCGAGCACAGCGTTAGTTTTTCACATAAATATGTTTAGATCTCATTTATCTAGACAGTTGGCATTGTGGTGACAAAAGACCACTTGCAGTTTGAGTCTAAAATGTATGGGAGTTTATTGATGCATTTTCGAAGCTGAATAGAAATATACATTGATGTCGTCTCAATACGGCCTTCGAAGCGGTGTAAACCACTATCCATCTCCGGCGGGCGGCTCTCGTTGGTTGGTGCATTTCGAAAACATCCCAATAGATTCATCATTGTACGTTTCAGAATTTTGCTTAGCGTTTCAGCTAAGAGCTGATATGGTGAGTCGTAGAATACTATTGTTTTAAATTTAATACTAGTAATTAGCTCATATGATGGCGTGTCAAAATGCGTGTGTATGTCTAAAATAATTGTGGATGTATGCTGGCTGCTTGATAGCTGGGGTATTTTATTTTTTGTTGGACTTGAACTTAAGCGTTGGGAAGGCTCATATGTCCCACTAAAACCGAGGGCTCGGTCGTGTTTGTTTAAGAGGTAACAGGGACTGATAAATCAAAGTGAACAAATCTGGTACATTCTGTATTTTGCGTTGAGCATTTATCAATGGAAGTCAGATACTACACTATCGACAGTCACACATACTATCTATGCATCGATAGTTTTTCGTTGATACCATCGATTAATTGCTATTGGAGACTCAACAATTGCAATCCATCAACAGTTTGATGCATCGTTACAGCACTAGTTATAATGCCACTGTTTGTCCAGGAGTGAGTGAGTGAGTTTAGTTTGACGCTGCACTCAGCAATATTACAGCTATATGGTGGCAGTCTGTTAATAATCGAGTCTGGACCGAACAATCAGTGATAAACAGTATGAGCATCAATCAGCGCAATTGGGAACCGATGACATGTGTCAACCAACCACCTGATCCCGTTAGTCGCCCTTACAACAAGCATGGGTTACTGAAGATCAATAGTCTAACCTGAACCTTCACAGGTTGTTTGTCCGGGAGAAAATATGGCATTATATCCAGGGTGGTATTATAACCAGGTAGGACAGTGCCCCTACACAATCAACTTAAGGTGATGTCTCCGGTAATGAGAACTTAAATGACTATAATCCCAGCTATGGGCTGCAGGTGACTTGTGACAATACACTTCCTGCCACCTACAACATGTGTTATCTGGGATAACATGACTACTTAAAGCGTTAATTAGCGTATGTATGCTACATGCAGCCAAGGTAAAATGAATTTCCATTCCAAAACCCATTGGCATATGGCATTATATCCAGCTTGGCATTATAACCAGGGTATTATATAGGCAAAAAATCAATTCTGGCAATTTCTCTCAGCGCGAGCTGTATATATGCGTCAATAGAAAGCACCTCTTATTCAGCGAGTGACGCACATGTGTCTGTACTTTTTTTAAATTGCAATATACCTATTATTTCAACCAATTCAGTAGTACTGAGATGCTACCTTTAGTGTTGATCACAAGAAGTATTTGGAGTGTTTTGATAACAATTACTAATCATTATCATAGGCTTATACAATGTTTGGTAAATGAACACATGTCGGTGAGAAAGGGGATTATGAGATGTTTTTACAGAGGCAAGTGTTTGGTACTCTTTATTGGGAGTGGATACTAAAATCCTTTTTATGCACATTGATTGAATTAGATGTAATGTTTTAGAGGTTACTGAGGACTATATATTCAACAACCTAATAAATATGAAACAAGATACGAAATTTAAAGGACATAGAATGAATTCAAACAAACTACAATACTTTGAATTTACTTTTAAGGTATTATTACATTGTCACGTTTCACATAATGAATTGTAAACACAAATAATTATACATCCAAGCTCTTATAGATGATGCAATGGTAGTCTGAATTTGAACCTTGAGCGCCTGACAGACGACCAGTTGTAGTCTCCACATGGAGCGTTCTGTACTCGTTGACCAGGGGTAATATGTCAGCGCTTTGAGCATGCAATGTGCATGGATAAATGTGCAATATAAATGGACTATTATTACTATTATCATTATAAATTAAGTTACTAATTTAAAGCTTACTGAATTGTAACTATATATTTTTCATAATCGTAAGCTGATAATGTTACCTAATCGAATATAAAGTGATAACTCGCGCCTTTGCATTGACACATAATATATGTACATGTCATTATTATTACAAATACTGAAATCTTTTACTACGTTTGTTACAAAACACAGTAGGTAATACAAAATTCTTAGACACAGATAGAAGTAATGTCATAAGTCATTACATGTAAAACATAGCAAAGTATTTCAAGCATTTCTGTGCAAGCTCTTGAAAGTTTCAATGATTTGAATTGCCATATGTCTATGCAATTTACATGAGCATTGTGAAATGAACTTTGGAATTTGATTTCTGCAATTATCTGATCGGGTGTAATTATCACGTGTATCAATGTATCTATTGATCCAATAAAAGCGGGATAGTATATCAGTTATGGTATTGATACACATACGTATAATCATTTAATCAGACTATAGTAATGAGATAATTGAACACCTCTTTTGACCTTGGAATAACAACCTCCGGTAGAATGCACATGTAGCTACGCCCCTGTTGAAAGGTTTGTACTGAGACAAGTATTAAATAAATATATGCTCTGTTATATCATTGGACAACCTGATTTAAGGAGTCAAGCCGCTTTGTACTGTAATGTTTATGCACATATACACATCTGATCTCATGAACCTTGTTTGCATTTATATATAGCCACGCCCATCTTCATAAAACTTTTTTATTTTACTCTTTCTTTCTTTTTTTTTGGGGGGGGGAATATACTTAATAAATACTATCTCTACGCAATGGTTGGATTCAATCTTTGTTATACTTATCAAAAAACATTAACAAATGTGTCTTCAATCTCTGAAAACAAATAAACTTGGCAAAGAGTCTATCTTTTCCTATTTGTCTTATGTGTATATGTCATACATTGTTAGGATTATGCATGTTTACAATACACAAACTGTTAGCTAGAGTTGATACAGCCAGAAACCCAGAATATTGACTGATCAGTGATATAGCCAATAATCAATCTCTATCCAAGCTGCTGGTGATAAGCGTGATGCCATACATTCTATTCCGGGATATTTGATCACATCCCATCATGTGACTCATGAAAGTCCATTTGGGATTCGAACCCACATACTCAGAATCAGGCACTTAATCCCCAGCACACAAAGTCAGCTGCCTTACACCCACTCAGCCACCACGGCTTCCCATTTTCCTGATGACTCAAAGACACCCTTTGTCCTCTTCCGGATCAGTTATTGCAGATGTACCACAGATGGGCCGAACCAGAAGCGTTAGGAAAGCCAGCTGAGGAACCCATCGACATCAATGATTGATAATCATGAAGAATGATACGGTTGGACTAACCAACAACGGTAACTGAGAAACAAGCACAGTGCAAATAAAAGGCGTGAAGACAACAGTAAACCAACCAACTGCAGATCCTGTGGAAACTGATTGCTCGTAGGGTGTTATACTTTCCCAGACTGTTTAAGGAAGTTTAGTAAACTAACTGCTGCAGATCAATGGAAATGGATTATTTGTAACATGTGTTGAACAGTTAAAGAAGGCATAGATGGCATTCCAGGTTCTTAGTTCTTAAAGTATCTCAAATTCAAACACAATTCAAAGTTGTTATAAAAAAACGTGAGAGTTGCTTTTAAAGCGTTTAACGGTATCTCTATGGAACTTGTATTAATTAAATGGAAGGCTACTGCAACTACACAGTGGTTAACTGTGGAACTTGCTATTGCAACTTTAAGACAGTCATCCGAGGTAGTTCTCAGTACATCCTGCCCCATCCAAATAATTATTGCAAAAGCGGCTAAGCGGGATGAGATGTGTAACATTTGTAAAAATTACGATGCCAGCTCGATCATAAACAGTTCTCAGTACTTCTATCTCTAACATTTTATTTTTGGAATTACACTTTCTTAGTAAAGTACAAATTCTAGTACTTTTTGGGTTGGGTCCCATCTGGGATTCGAACCCGCACCCTCATAGTCAGGCACCTAATTAGCAGCACACAAAGTCAGCCGCCTAACCCGCTCCGCTCAGCCACCGTGACTTTCACAAAAAATGAAAGTCGGACAACTGGTAGTCTAGACTGAGGACTTTGTGTACCCCTCTGATAAGTGCCTTATCTGTTAACAAGACACATTCAAATGAGCACATGATACCTTCATACTTATTGTTCATACCTGAGAGAATGCATGCATCACCTTTGACCCATGTTTTCTCACTTAACATTTCTATCAAATTCTAACCTCACCACCCTTTAACTAGGCACTATACTGTCATTTTAAAAGATATTGGGTTAATTATTTTTATTTTGTGGGGAAAATATCAAATCGGTCCTTATCTCAATCCCAACCACATGGTCCCTTTACTGGCAGCCTTCCCCATTGACTCCTGCTTGGCAATCAGGCCTAATGTTTTCAATTCCCTGCCACGCCTCTTGACGCTTCGGCGATGTCACACCCGGAGAACCCTCTCCTCCAACACATGAATGTCTTCTTTCACAAGTTCAGTCATCTTTTGTCCAATTTGGCTTTCCCTTCTTAATATCTATCCCCGACAAATTCTTTACAAAAGGTGATAGCGATTCCCTGGATGTGTCGTCTGTCGTAAATAGCAAACTGACTGACTGACTGACTGAGTTTGGTTTTACGCCGCTTTTAGCAATATTCCAGCAACATCATGGCGGGGGACACCAGAAATGGGCTTCACACATTGTACCCATGTGGGGATTCGAACCCGGGTCTTCGGCGTGACGAGCCAACACTTTAACCACTAGGCTACCCCACCGCCCCTAAATAGCAAACAGTCTCAATGAATGCGAATGGGAATAAGCTCCACCGGAAGTTTAAAAATACTTGGATTTACCCTATGAAGCGGGTACCTACTACAAAAATAACTTAGCTCAGGTCAGGATACTTAGCTTAAGTCTCATACTTAGCTTAATCAGATTTCAAAAGTGTAGCATCTTCATAAATACAGACCCAGGGCACTTTCAGCAAAACAATATTTCTGTGCTTGTTTAGAGCCAAAAGATGTGGGCAATAAGATTGTTGGCCCGTCTTGGCCCGGTCAGCGTTTTAGGCATTTGTTTAGACAACACTGGGCAACAAGAATGCGAAAACTGCGCATGCTTTTAATTACTGCTCGAGTCTCGTAAATTGAATGTGAAGTATTGTTTACATAGTGACATAAGATGGCAAAAAAAATGGCAATTGGAGCTGTTGTCAATACATTGTTAGAGAATGACGTTAGTGAAGAGGGGGGAAGGAAGATGCAGTATTTATTAATTTTGTTTCAGAAAATGAAACGCTGTGTATGAAAGACAAGGTATAAACAGTTTTTGGCAGGACACAGCGCCACTTTGTCCAGAGAAAGATTTCAAGCATCATCTTTGACTGACAAAATGCACTTTAACGGAATTTTGCAGAAAGTGGATAATTCTAAAACTGAAATATATTTAGGAAACCAACCCACCAATTAAACCTGAAAAAAGGTCAATCATTTGTCTTTGGTATTTGTCAAATACGTGTAGCACGAGGGGAATGGCTTTGCTATTTGGAATCTGTAAAGAGATACGGAAATTAATTTCTATATCACCCAGATATTTACCTCAAATCTAAAACTTGTGAATCTATTTGACATTGTTTCAGAAAATCCATGAAGAACAAATTAACTTCAACTTGAGCCAAAATGAAGACAACTATCCCATTTCCCTGCGTGCATCACATGAATTGATCCAAATTCCAATGACCACTCCATTACTGGCCGTTGCAAAATGGCAACAAATTAAATCGACCATTCAATGAATCAAATATCAGTTACTTCAATATTATAAAACAAGCAAAATGTCACATTTTTAGTTTGCAAACTCACTGTTCTTGATCGTTGGACGCCATGTTAACCCTTGCTTACTTCTCGTCTGAGTGGGTGTAAAAATTTGTTAGCCGCGTTGGACATCGGTGCTTTGCACACGAGACATTCGTTTGGGCAAGTGTGCAACACGTGTTATTCGTGTTGTCTAATCGAACGCGCCCAAAGCGCGTGAGTTAACCTTGCCAAACGGTTAAGCTATACCTAACGAGAGAAAAAACGGTGCATGACATAAAATTGCTTAAAATATAAATTATAAAACGTTATATTAATAACCGTAAAAACACATGAATAAATTTTATGAAATTTTATGTAACGTATCGCGCGTGGCACTATGAACTTACTCACTTACCATGCTTTTTGACCCCTGAGGTTTAAGCACCTGATATTGAAAATTAAAGAACGGTTGATTATTCTCAAGCCTCTGAATAATTGTAATAATTGTTTGATCGGCATTCTAGAGGTTGTTGAGTCAAAAATGAAACATACTTGTAAGCGAAATCAGCTGCCACAAACCTTTGCTCAACCGAGACCAAGGATACTATTCATACCACCAATGGGCGGATCCAGGAATTTTTAAAGGGGAGGGCCTGAATCCCTGAACCCCCATTGGCTCCGCCAACGCCAAAAAATCTTCAATGTGGTCTTAAGTCATTTTTAAAAAAGGGGGGAGTCGAACCCTTAAACCCCCACCCTCTTTGGATCCGCCAATGCCACTCTATCAAAGCACCCTATCAGCTTAATTGTTGTTACAACTTAATGCCCCCTTGTTTGCTGGCGTCATCACCAGTTGCTCCTCCAATTCCACAACCTCTCAGCTGTTTTCCTCATGTCTGCAATGTCTGCATACCAGCGCCTCATCACTATACGAAGTGTGACCAGCAACTGGCAGTGAAGTCACTCCCAATGAACACTCATTCTATTTTACTAACATCAAACTTTCAGTAAATTAAAACCCCTTACCTTATTTGTACATACTCCCACTTCCCCTTGATGTAATCAACATCTAATCTCCAATGCAGGGAGGAAATAAATATGATGATGATGATGACACTATGTATATATAACACTTATCAGAGGGGGTACACAAAGTCTGCAGTCTAGACTAAGAGTTGTCCGACCTCCATTTTTGTGGAAGCCGCTGTGGCTGAGCGGTCTAGGTGTCTGACTTTGTGTGCTGGCGATTAGATGCCTGACTCTGATGGTGAGAGTTCGAATCCCGGATGGGACTCAACCCAAAAAGTACTAGAATTTGTACTTTACTAAGAAAGTGTAATCCCCAATTTAACATATGTATATATACTTTTCATCATTTGGTTGTAGTCACTTTTAGCTTGATAAGGGTGTAATAATCTACATCGAAACGTCGCTCCATGCAATAAACAAGGAGTTGTCATCCATTAAGTTATATGTTTCATTTAGCCTCTGAATGTTGTGGAAAACACATTAATTTCAACTTAAATTATGCGTACGCTGTGCCACGGCTTACAGAAAATCAGCGTCTCCTCGTCGTGGGTATGCTGGAGACTGGAATGGCCCCAAATGAAGTGGCCAGTCATTTTGAAGTCCATTGAAACATGATCTCATCTCTTTGGAGACGTTTTCAGCATAATGGGAACACACGAGATTTGCCGTCCACGCGTGACGTCACATCAACAAGACAACCCATTCGGGTGACCAATCTAAGGAATCGATTCGAGACTGCCAGTTTGGCTGCTCGGACCATTCCTAGCTTACGTCAATCAGTTCAGGACTGTACGGGAACCGACTGAGGGAGCACATCTTCAGGTAGACTAAGGCTTAGTCTCTGAATATATATAATTTTGATAGTAACAAACAAGCCCATTTATATTGAAAAGGAGCCCTAGGGAGACCAGAGATTCAGAGACTAAGAACATCTGCATTGGGGCTACACGTGCCTTTTGACTTTGGTTCTTCACGAGAAGGCGACTTACGGGGTCGGGTGGTCAGGCTTGCTGACTTGGTTGACACATGTCATCGTATCCCAATTGCGTAGATGCTCATGCTGTTGACCACTGGATTGTCTGGTCCAGACTCGACTTATTTACAGACCGCCGGCATATAAGGAATATTGCTGAATGCGGTGTAAACCCAAACTCACTCACTCACTCACTCTTCATGAGTGCTAGGTCCCTGCCATATGTTTTACTGTTGAGCAATTAGATAAAAAGAGATACTCAAAACACAATAATCCTATATCAGGAATAAGAAAAGTACTAGAATCTGTACTTAACTAAGAAAGTGTAATCCCCAATATAACATATGTATATATACTTTTCATCATTTTGGTTGTAAGTCGCTTTTAGCTTGATAAGGGTGTAATAATCTACATCGAAACGTCGCTCCATGCAATAAACAAGGAGTTGTCATCCATTAAGTTATATGTTTCATTTAGCCTCTGAATGTTGTGGAAAACACATTAATTTCAACTTAAATTATGCGTACGCTGTGCCACGGCTTACAGAAAATCAGCGTCTCCGCGCCGTGGGTATGCTGGAGACTGGAATGGCCCCAAATGAAGTGGCCAGTCATTTTGAAGTCCATTGAAACATGATCTCATCTCTATGGAGACGTTTTCAGCATAATGGGAACACACGAGATTTGCCGTCCACGCGTGACGTCACATCAACAAGACAACCCATTCAGGGTGACCAATCTAAGGAATCGATTCGAGACTGCCAGTTTGGCTGCTCGGACCATTCCTAGCTTACGTCAATCAGTTCAGGACTGTACGGAACCGACTGAGGGAGCACATCTTCCAGGTAGACTAAGGCTTAGTATCTGAATATATATAATTTTGATAGTAACAAACAAGCCCATTTATATTGAAAAGGCCTAGGGAGAACAGAGATTCAGAACCTGAACCTGACAAAATCTAGACTTGCTTTATTTAGGGCTTTAGCAGCGCAGAGAGGGCTTGGCAGTAGGGAAATTAATGTGGTTCAGGGACTGTGAGACAGACTAATCTTCAGGCCCCGACGGCATGCAATACCCAATTTTGCTCCAACAATTTTGCAGACATCTTCGGTACAAGAGCAGTGTGCGAAATAGTTTCCAAATTTTGCTAGCCAGACGGGCTAGCTATGCCTGAAAGTTACTAGCCCACAAAATAATTCATTAGCCGGAAATTTGAATGCAGAAACTAAGCAAAAGATCACAAAAATAGATGAGAAGATATTGTCGGCATGACACGGGTATCATCATAAGCTGCTAATATGATGAACATTTTTATCAGGCCATAATCTTGCATGATTTAAAAGCGTGATATATTTACAAAATGACCCCATGAAAATTCACTAACCAGTCGGGCCAGTGATTTACTGGACCGACTGGAATGTTACTAGCCACGGGCTAGCGGACCAGTGGCTATTTTTGCACACTGTACAAGAGACAAGATTGGGTTGGTGTTTTATTCACGGACGAGTCGAGATTACATCTGGACAGCAATTTTATGTTGTGCGCATGTTTATTTGACGTCTGTTGTGCCCTTAAACCTACAATGGTCTCAAGTGCACAGAAATCATGAATATTCATGAGTGGGCGGAGCTTATGTCACTACGTCACATACACGGCCGGTATCTTCCGCGGAACTAGTAGAGGGAGTTGACCAATGCTTCTTCGTCTGTTATTGCCTTATACAATGTGACAGCTACAATATGCATATGAGGTATATGTAAACATGAAGTATACGTGCCGTTTATTTCAATATAATGTGCTGTATTGAAGTTTTGCGGCGCAACTTCCCACGGTGAAGGAGTTCAAGCGAAAGCCTCCTCGAGAACAACCACGGTACCTAGCGTTGCGTTGGAAACATTGACATGTCAATATTACATCATTGCTCAGTCCTGACTTTTCATCAGCCTGGTTCCCTGGGCCCAGTGTGGCGCCAAATTATTACCAATCAAAGGGAGATAACTCCAACATGGGTCTTTACCAACAGTATTATAGGACGGAACTCACGGCCTTTAAACGAACAAACGTTAAACACCGCTTTCCTCCCCACCAGAAGAGTTTACTAAGTACTAATTGTGTTTTACAATAATACAAACCTACATGTCTGGCACATTTTGTAAATATATAAAGCCATTAAAAAGAACACTTTAGATTACTCTTAGATTCACAGGGGAATAAAATTAAAGTAATTTAGAAACGTTTTTCCTAACTAATATCTAATTTGCTCACTATAGATTGAAATCCTTAATTTTCAGTTGTGAGTTTTTTGTTGACACTAGAAATCACTGTTTACATAGCAGATTACAATTTAGTTCAACAAGATTAATCGTATTTCTTCGGCAGTCGTTGTTGTCGCGCCTATTATTGTCTTCTTCCGCTGTTCCCATGAAACGTTCTGTTTCTGTGTTTGGCACGAGGCCAAAGGGAGTGTATGGTATCTGTGCCTGAATCCCAAATGTTCAGCATAGTTAAACTCGTAGCAGGAGAATGTTCATTATTAAGTGGTCAAGGTGACTTTGGGATGAAATTCAGAAAAAACTTTTTAAAACTTTGGAAGGACTTATTTTGCCAGATCGAACTGAGATTTCAACAATGCCTTATCTGATATTCCGTCAGTTATGACTAATAAAAATTTGGGTGTAGTCCCAGTAGTCCAGTGTGCTTTTAAGGGTGACATGCATAAAGTGGTTCACATCATGATTATAGTGTAGCTACTTGTCATCATGAGGCACTCATTCACGGTTTTTCATAGGACTAGCTTGATTCATTCCATAGACCCAAACCTCCTCGCCGGAGTGCACCTGTTTTCACGATGCCTTATGTCCACTGTGTGCTAAAATCTTGTTGACAAAGC
>NW_025766025.1:0-74833 GCF_003918875.1 Haliotis rubra
AGTTATTTATTCATTTCGACATATTGAAATTCACTTACTAATAATAATTAGTAATTAAATCAATTTATAATTAATTTTAAAAATTATAGGTCAAGGTCAAGTCAAGCTATGACACGGGTAGCTAAGATACATAGCGTTCACTGACATGAACAAACCTGGGCCCTGAACTAAGATCATCCGACCATGCACAAAAAAAGGCTCTCCACAGAGTAAATTACCTTATAGTCAAGAAAAGGAGTTAATCCAGCAGAACCTGACCTAACCAACATTATGAGCGCTCTTCAACGCATGGAGACAAAATTTGAGAAATCGCTTGAAAACATCCGGTCAGAAGTTACAAAGCAGCTACAAGAGTGCGTAAGTGAATTTGAAACAGTGCGGCAAGAAAACCGTGTGCTCAGAGAAAATGAACTAGGAATTGAAAATGCCACGAACGATGAACAGGTTCAGGACACCCTAGAAACAAGGATAATGGGTCATTCCGCTGATTATCCCTAAAAATAGGGATGGAACTAGCCCACTTTGGGGATAAAACGTGCGTTTTGCTCGCTCGCGGTCTTCCACTACACTGAATATTCCATCACAAGGATATCTATTTCAAATCACATACTATGAAGGATCTTTTAGTAATATAAGTTCTCATTTAATTATTGCATTTTTAAAAGAATTAAACTAGTTAACTGATTTGTAAATAGATACATATTTTATTATTGGTAGTTGAGATTAGTAACTAAGATTGTTAGTGGCTGTACCCTCAAAGGGGGTTGAAGTAGTGTAAAATTATTGTCCTCCTGAGAGGGTACGTAAGTCCAAAACTTTGAAAGTCAATTTAAACTTACCAGGACTTTTAAACGTAGTATTCTTGTTATTTTAATTTTGGCTAACATTTCTTATAATCGCCAACGACTGAAGGGATGGTGTAAATCCAACTAGGGACCATGCAGGTAGCAAAGGTACTGTAAGCCCCCATGGACCCTAGTATGGTGTTCTACCTTCTGTTGTTGGCGATCTATAGCCTGTTTTTATATTGTATGGTCCCTATAGTGCTATTAGTTTTAAATTTTCCACTTTCTAATTGTGATATTCTAGTTGTTTTACTGTCCTTCGTCGACAGTTTTTTGCATATTATACATATATTCCACTTCAAAATCAAATATGTTCTCGTCACGATATGGCTGAAATATTGCCGATGTGACGTTAAATAATAACTCACTCACTCACTCACTCCACTACACTGGCGAGCAATGGTATGTTGACATTTTGCAACACGCGCGTTCACGTGAACACCGAGTTATCCATAGAAACTGGGAATTTACCGCACTTTGGTCGACTGGTCCGAAACAAATATGACCTGCCTCGCCATTTTGCACATTAATGCCCTTCAACAGTCATATGAAATGCTTGTATGTACATTAATGTCACTCACCTAGTGGAACGATGTCTCCCCTCTGCACACAACCAAGAAGTTGTACTTGATGCGCACACAAACTTCCGCAAAGGGACATAATGATGAGTCACCCCTCGATGTCAGTAGAATCTACGGCTCCTGGCGTTCTTTGTTACCTCCAGGAGCCGATTGCTTGTTGTGCCTGTTTGCCAACATGTGAAACTTGTTTTAAAATACCACTGATATAGCTACGAGATAACCAGAATTCGACCAGAATTGATACTACGAGTAAACTCGTTGTGGCAGTCAGCGTGTTAAAAGATAAGTTTTCCTGTTGACAGCTTATATAACCTGAGAAATTTAACATTTTGTATATTTTCTCTTGATGACTTCTTCAGATTTTAGAAAGCAGCAAATGTAAGATATTCCGACATAATCCTCCTGGAAGGTCACATGGTTATCTTTATAGAAAAAAGCTAAACTGATACATATCGAGGTGGCCATCACTTGGTGGATGCTGCAACTGAATCAGGATTGTGGCTAGTTAGTATTATGAAGTCATACCTAGAACAAGCATTTCACATCACTTGGTGGATGCTGCAACTGAATCAGGATTGTGGCTAGTTAGTATTATGAAGTCAAAACCTAGAACAAGCATTTCACAATTGCTGTGATGATTATATCTTTAAACCATGAAATACACAATGCCATTTCAGAAAGTGGTCAAATGTAACATATATTTGGGATTACACTTTCTTAGTAAAGTACAGATTCTAGTACTTTTGGGGTTGAGTCCCATTCGGGATTCGAACCCACACACTCAGAGTCAGGCACCTAATCGCCAGCACACAAAGTCAGACGCCTAGACCACTCAGCCACAATATATGAATGAAGATACATGATTATCTGTTGATGTTGTTGACCAAATACCATTTTTTGTTTTGTCAGTCAGAGCAGACAATATCTGACGCGCGAGCATGAAGGTAAAGATCAGAATAAAGAGGAACACAATTGGCGTTCATAAGAATTTTTTACTAAATATTACATGGTTTTCACAAGCACTCTACAAATGGACGTCCAGTGTAACCTATCAAAGAGTGATAGCACCAGGTGATGATGCCAGGAAAAGGCCCACACGTTGCACCCGTAACGACAACACTCCAAAACAAGTCGTCCACAAAACACATGGGAACTTATATTTCGTAATAAATTCAGAACACATTGGATCCAATGTTATTCTGAGATAAAGCTTCAATCAAAGTAGTCATAGTGTTACATGTTGATTCTCGAGTTGAAACTAAAATGTTAAAGGTGATCCCAGCATACGGCCATGAAAGAACTCTATTTGAAACAACAAAAGAAATGTGCTGTAATTATCACTTGTATTCAAAGTCCATTTAGTAAACCGTTCACAAATCACTAATAATATATGAAAGACAGAGAATGCCCCGGAATAAAGAGTGATCACACACAATGCTGGTCGTGTTCCTTGGGTTGCATCCCGTTCCACATCATTCTGTCTGAATCTGGAATAGGTCTATATATATCACATCACTGGCCTTTACTGAATCTACAGCCACAATGTATAACAATTAAAACATTGCTGCACAACGAATAACACCAACTTATATCAATAGAATCCGATTTAGGAATAACCTTTGAAACATATTGTCTGTTTGGCCTGTTATATATCTTAAATGATTAAAAACGTTTGACATATATTACGCAGTTTCAAATGTTAGATCCCCCGTTGTGGACCCGGGGGAATATTAGGTCCACCAACCCGTTTGCCGTGGGTTGCGCCCCTGTGTCGGTGGAGGAAGGGATTTTGGTGGTTGAGGGCACTGGTTCCGGGAACAGTGTTCCTTTGCCCAACACACCACTTCGGCCCTGACTTCACCTAGACGGGTGGTTGGATGGGCCCGGTTCAACCAATCGGCTGGTCATGCCAAGCCCTGTGTATGTATATTGTGATGCACAAATTTCGGAAACCGTTTAAAATTTATCAGATGTCTTGGCTGCATGATTATATATTTAAATTCAAAATGAGTCACTTCAATTTTGTAATTTGCCTAGAGTCTTATGCGCAGAAGGCGGTGGCTCATGGGCCAATCCGGTGGAAAAATTATTATTTTAGTTTTTCTGCTTGAGTATATCATCCGAGTATCCTTGGTGCTGCAAGTTGGAGCCCCACTTGTTTTTAGCATTGTCCTTTGTGATACTCCGTGGTGGGTGGGGAGCTCGGATGATGAATCTTTAAAACACTAACCATGGCTTATGAAACCCCCATAAAACAAAACGTCCTCTTGATACTGATCCTGATGATGTTGACCATAGACAGCCCAAATCAATTGACTACTGGCCACGTTTCTTAGTGATGGAGACTCAAGATAACACAAGACTAAAGTTAAATCCTTTGCTGTACAAAAAGGAATACAAGGCATAGCCGGTGATGTCAAAAGCATTAAACTTTTGCGTTCAGGGTCATTGCTCATTGAATGCAGTAAAAGGCACCAGGCAACTAACCTGATGTCTACCGAAACATTCGTCGGCATTCCGGTATCAGTCTCTCCTCATAGATCCCTAACACCAGCAAAGGAATCGTTAGAGACCGCGATCGATTGTTCACTGACATGTCCGAACTTGACATTGTTTCAGAAATGAAGGATCAAGGAGTCACTTACGTTAAGCGTTTTACAACTCGGAAAAACCAGGAAACCATTCAGACGAACACTTACCTGTTTTCATTTTCTTCTCCCAATGCTCCCAGATCAATTAAGGCAGGATACTGTAACATTACTGTTGACACCTATATACCAAATCCTCTGAGGTGTTTTAAATGCCAGAAGTTTGGTCATGGAGTTCGTACTTGCACATTGTCTGTTGTGTGTGCTCACTGTGGTGAGAAGACACATACAACAGAAGATTGTGAGAGTACCTTTAAGAAATGTACCAACTGCACAGGCACTCACTCATCCTTTTCCAAAGATTGTCCAATCTGGAAACAGCATATGGAGATCAATAAGATCAAATTTACTCAAAACATTAGTTTTTCTGATGCAAAAAAGCTTGTCATAAGATCTGAGACCAAGGAAACCTATGCTTCCATAGCACAATCACCGTCTGATACACCTCCTACAGTAACCAAGTCCTCTGCCAGCTGTCAGACGAACTTGACATGGCTCAAAACCGAGTCTCCTGAGATCTTATCACCTGCAATGTCTACACAAACTGTGGAACCACTAAGTCTTCCTGTCACGGCCCAAACCCAATCAGAACCATCTTCTGAACGTGCTACACCTTCTCAGGCATCTCAAATAACTCAATCTACCAGAAACGTTCAGCAAATCATCAAAAGCAAAAACAAACAGAAGCAAGATTCTTGGAAAAAACAAAGTGGCAGAGCCCCAAAAGGGTCAGATGATAAAATTAAACTATTTAACAAATACGGATCACTTGAGGACATGGACGTGTCCGAAAACGTCCATTCTAGGGCACATAGCTTGTCGCCCTCGAAAACGGTGCGGGGGTAGATCCCCAATTAATCCGCCTAAAAGATAGGTCTATCTACCAATATCGTGCAGTGGAACTGTAGAGGACTCCGGACAAATTTTAATGAACTACAGCTATTACTCCAGGATTTAACGCCATCAGCGTTCTGTCTGCAAGAGACATATCTGAAACAGACAGATAATTTTAACTGACGTCAGTTTGAAGCCTATAATTATTTTTCCCCTCCAGGTGATAGAGCCACTGGAGGTTCTACTATCCTTATTCGACAGAATGTAATTCACAGCCCTGTTACTCTTAACACTAATCTCCAAGCTGTTGCAGTGCGACTTACTCTGGGTGTAGCATTTACATTGTGCTCTCTGTATATCCCACCTTCATCGACACTTCAGCTGACTGATCTTCAATCACTCTATGATCAACTCCCAAGGCCATGTGTTATCATGGGTGACCTAAACGGTCACAACCCACTCTGGGGCAGTACTACCACTAATACTAAAGGTAAAATAATTGAAGACTTCATTTCCAATAATGACCTGTGCATATTTAATGATGATTCAAGCACCTATCTTCATCCTGCAACTGGCACTTATTCTTCTTTGGATTTATCTCTTGCAGATTCACACCTCCTGAATGAATTTGATTGGTCTGTTCATAATGACCTTTGTGGAAGTGACCACTTCCCAACTATACTTTCAGAAATAACTCCATCTGATACTCCATCGTATACAAGATGGAACTTTTCGAAGGCGAACTGGTCTTTATATCAAACCTTATGTCAATCTAAATTGCGACCTGAATGTTTCAGTGATATAACTGATCCCATTCAAACCTTTTCTGATATTTTAAATGAAATAGCTGATGAGTGTATACCCAAGTCCTCTACGACTCCACATGTACGGAAACCATGGTTTAATACTGATTGTAGACAAGCCAGAAAAGCGAGGAAAAAGGCCGAGCATTATTTCCGCCATCATCCAACTGTCCATAACTTAAATAAATTTAAAATACTCAATGCAAAGGCGCGTCGTACCTTTAAACAAAACAAACGACAATCTTGGAGAAATTATGTCTCCAAAATTAATTCGCGTACGCCAATGTCTAAGGTTTGGAACATGGCTCAGCGAATAAAAGGCAAAGGTTCAAAATCAGCTGTACATCATCTTAAAGATGGTGATAACTTGATAACTGATAAATCTGACATTGCAAATAAAATTGGCGAAACCCTTGCCAAAAATTCATCATCGGCAATTATGTCCCTGAGTTTCAGAGATATCAGAAACAACAGGAAAAGACAAAACTTAATTTCGAATCAAATAACGGTGAAGATTATAATGAAGTGTTTTCATTACATGAGCTACATACTGCTCTTGAGCAAGCTCATGACACTGCAGCGGGTGATGACAACATACATTACCAGCTACTGAAACACTTACCTGAACCATGTCTGATGACACTTTTAGATATATTTGACAAAATATGGACGTCTGGAGAATTTCCTCCTTCATGGCGTAATGCCATTGTAGTCCCAATACCAAAACCTGGTAAGGATCATACAGATCCGTCTAATTACAGACCAATCTCTCTAACTAGCTGTGTCTGTAAAACCATGGAACGTATGGTGAATAATAGATTAACTTGGTATCTTGAAACCAATAACCTTATAACCAATATTCAATGTGGTTTCAGGAAAAATCGAAGTACCATTGATCATTTGGTACGATTAGAATCCTTTGTTAAAAATGCTATCGTAAATAAACAACATGCCGTATCGATATTCTTTCATCTCGAGAAAGCGTTTGATACGACCTGGAAGCATGGCATTTTGAGGGATTTACATGACTTTGGTTTGAGAGGCCGTTTGCCTCTTTTTATATCACGTTTTTTGAAAGACAGACAATTTCAAGTCCGAGTGGGTTCAACCCTGTCTGATCATTACAATCAGGATCAGGGTGTCCCTCAAGGCAGTATTTTGTCTGTCACTTTATTTAGTATCAAGATTAACAGTTTATCCAAGGTTTTAAACGATTCCATTGATGGATCACTTTTTGTGGATGATTTTAATATTTCTTGTCGTGGTAAAAATATGCATACTATTGAACGGCAATTGCAGTTGTGTTTAAATAAAATAAATAAATGGTGCCTTGAAAACGGTTTTAAATTTTCCAAATCCAAAACTAATTGTCTACACTTTTGTAGAAAATATAAGCCGCATAAAGATCCAGAACTATCTTTAAATGGCACTCCCATCAAAGTGGTTAAGGAGGCCAAATTCTTGGGTCTCATTTTCGACTCCCATTTAACTTTTTTTGCCACATATTAAATCACTTAAAGCCAAATGCCTGAAGGCACTCGATTTGTTAAAAGTTGTTTCCAACTCAAAGTGGGGAGGGGGATCAAGCTACCCTCCTCCACCTGTATCGATCACTGGTCCGCTCGAAACTTGATTATGGCTCCATTGTATATAGTGGAGCCTGCAAAAGCAACCTAAAACTACTTGATTCTGTCCACCACCAAGGCGTAAGACTTTGTCTTGGGTCCTTTAGAACCTCTCCCATTGATAGTCTCTATGTTGAAGCAGATGAGCCTTCTCTTACACAACGTCGGATAAAATTATCTTTACAATACATTACTAAACTATATTCTAGCGAATCTAACCCTGCATTTAACTGTGTTTTCAATCCCCTCTATGAGGATTTATATAACAAAAACACTTCTCTTGTTCCGCCTCTTGGGCACAGAATTAAGCCCTTCATATCTGCTGCCGGCATTGAGCTGGAAAATATAGCTCCTTCCCGTCTTCTTTCTTCTCCTCCTTGGCAACTGGTGAGGCCTGAAGTTGACCTAACTCTGACAAAGTTTAAGAAATCTGAAACTAATGAATTACAGTATAAACAAGAATATAATCAGCTAAAAACTAAATATAATACATACAAATCTTTATTTACAGATGGGTCCAAGGACGGTGGCGCGGTTGCATGTGCCACTGTCATTGGATCCAGAACAATATCTTCTCGATTACCAAATAACAGCTCTATTTTCACAGCAGAAGCTAACGCCATCTTAACAGCTCTTAAATATATTAATAAACACCGTAAATATGAGCAATACATCATCTTTTCCGATTCTCTTTCTTGTCTTCAGGCGATTAAAAATCTTTCTTGTAAACATCCACTTTTATTAGAAATTATTGAATTGTATAATGAACTGGCTACTGGCCAATGCGACATCGTCTTTGTTGGTTACCCAGCCACGTTGGCATTTCTGGGAATACAATCGCTGATCTTGCTGCTAAGGCAGCACTCAACAAATCTGTGACACCACTTCTGATCCCATACTCTGATTACAAAGCTGCTATAAGATCTTATATCCGTGATCTGATGCAAAAGAAGTGGGACACCCAAGTAGGTATCAATAAATTACATGAAATAAAACCTTATATCGGTTACACTTACTTGGGTTGTCAGTCCAGATTTGAAGAGGTCATCATGCGACGATGTCGCATTGGCCATACAAGGTACACTCACAAGTATTTGTTAAATGGTGAAGATCCTCCGTTTTGTATCCCTTGTGACGAGAGAGTCACAGTCAAGCATCTCCTGCTTGACTGTGTTGAATTCTCCATCATAAGGGATAAATATTTCAATGTTAAAACTGTTAAGGATCTTTTAAATTCTGTTCATCTTCATTTAATTCTTGGTTTTTTAAAAGAAATTGATTTCATTAATGAATTTTGATTAATATGTTCTGCAGATAGCTGTGTTTTAATGATTGGTAGTTTGATTAGTAACTTAGATTGTTAGTGGCTGTACTCTCAAGGGGGGTTGAAGTATCGTAAAAATATTGTCCCCCTGAGAGGGTACGTAAGTCCCAAAACTTTCAAAGTTAACTTTTTGCTTACCCGATTTTTAATCGTAGTATATTTGTTCATTTAAATTTTGGCTAAACTTGTCCTACAATCGCCAGCTGCTGAGGGGATGGTGTAAATCCAACTAGGATCCATGCAGGTAGCGAAAGTAATGTAAGTCCCCATGGTTTCTAGTATGGTGATCTACCTTCAGTTGTTGGCGATCTATAGCCCAATTTTATATTGTGTTGTCTAAAATGTTTTAGACTCTTTTACTAGTTTTATCTGTATATGTGATATTCTAGTTGTTTTACTGCCCTTCGTTGGCAGGTTTTATAATATACATATATTTCATTTCAATATCAAATGTTCTCGTCACGATATGGCTGAAATATTGCCGATGTGACGTTAAATATTAACTCACTCACTCACTCACTCAAATGTTAGATAGGGTGGCGGCCAACAAACTCTCCTCTAACTGTACAGAACATAAATTGGATCTAAACTGGATTATGGCTATTTTATACACGGTTCGTGTATTCACGTTTTACGCCATTATCACAAAGCAACTGTTATTATAGCATTTGTTAATTTTAAGAAAGCGTTTGACTCTGTGGACCATGTTAAGTTGCTTAAATGTCTTGGAAAACTTGGTCTAAACGGCAAAATTGACAGAATGATTAAATCCATGCATTCTAACTTGATAGCTTGTGTTAAATGTAAAGATGGCAAATGTTTCTTTGATTGTCCTGTTGGAATTACACACGGTTGTATTCTTAGTCCGAATCTCCTTCTTTATTAATGAATTGTCTCATAAAACACATGAATTGGGGAAACACTCAATAAGTTTCCTGACATTGTTGACATTTTACTGTTGCTCTTTGCTGATCATGTGATATTAGTTTCTGATTCAGTTGTTGGATTACAGAATTAAATTAATATTTTAGCGTCTTATAGTGACGAATGTGGTCTTGCTGTTAATATGAACAAAACTAAAATTGTTGTATTTCGTAGAAATGGACCCCTCTCTGCAAAAGAAAAGTATTTCTATAGTATTTTGATTTGGGGATACATTAGATTACTTGTTGTGGAAAAAGTACACGTACTTGCTTGTTTAAGGTTCTTAAATGTTGGATTGACTACACCAAATGCCATGGTTTATGGAGAATGTGGACTAACGTAAAATGTATTCGATTCTGGATTAGAATTTTAAGAATGCCAGCACATCGCCTTCCAAAACTTGCTTCCCACATGCTACTGCACTATGATAATCTTGGTAAAGTCACATGAGTTTCTCTTATCCGTATGCTACAATTCTCTCTTGGATTTGGACATATATGGCTGCCACAATCTGTGGAAAATGTAAATATGTTTATCACCGATTTTCGACAATGTTTGATTGATAACTTTCGGCAAGACTGGATGTCTACTTTAAGTGACAGTTCAAGTTATGCCTCCTATGTCTATTCTAAAGATACCTTAAAACTGGTAAAATAGTATCCTGCCTTCAAGCTAAAAATATTAGAAATATAGTTGTTCGATATAGACTTGGTTGTACAAATCTAATAATCAATACAGGTAGAAAACATGATTTAGAAACGTCTTTACGATTGTGCTCTTTGTGTTGTTCTGGAGTTGAAGATGATTTCCATTTTATATTTTGGTGCCCAACTTTTAAGTTACTACGAATAAAACATGTTGGCAAACATTATTGCCCAAATCATTTTAGATATACCGTTTTAGCTAATCTATTGGCTACAAAAAAATTAAGCATCTTGCATCATATGTACATCACGCACTGAAACTTTGAAATTCTATTGTATGATTACATTCTATTGTATGTATTCTACCAGCATACTGAATGTTAATATCCATGTTTTAAATAATTGAATAAATGATACAGTAAAATAAGTAAGTTTACATATTGTATTTATGATCTGTATATAAGTCAATGGCCTTTCATGCAATTAACGCTTTGACTTTGAGCTTGACACTATACACCATTAAGGTCGCGGATGCATTTTGAACTTTCCCTATTGAAAGACTCTATGTTGAAGCCAGTGAAGCCTTTGTTGATATCGGAAGGGTAAAACTGTCACTGCGAAAGGCTGAATTCCAAACAATCCAGTCTTGTTTTTAATCCTGTTCATGAAGATCTGCACAATTCGAAATATTTTATACCGCCTCTTGGAATAAGAGTGAGTGAGTGAGTGAGTGAGTTAAGATTTAAAGTCACATCGGCAATATTTCAGCCATATCGTGACTAAAACTAGTTCTAAATTCATAATACATACATATAATATATAAAACCCTGTCAACAAAGGACAGTAAAACCACTAGGTTATCATAGATTGATTTAATACTAGCTAGCATATATCTTTAAACGTAGAACATTATTTTTGGACAATACAATGTAAAAATGGGCTATAGATCGCTCTTGGAATAAGAATTTAACCTAACATTTTTGCTGCTAACATTGAGCTCGGAGATAATCTCCCTTCCGCCTGCTTTCTTCTCCCCCTTGGCAATTGGCCAGGGCAAAGGTGAAACTTATCTTATCTAAATTATAGAATTCTGACACAGATCAAATATAATATCAACAAGAATTTATTGAGTTGAGGAGGACTTACGATACGTATAAATCTGTATTTACAGATGGATCCAAGGATGCATTATAATCTTGATTCTGACCAATACGACATCGTCTTTTGTGAGTTGACCAGCCATTTTGGAATCACCTAAGACAATTGCGGAATCTACTGCTAAGGCTGCACTCAGCAAGTGACTCTACTTCTCATACCTTACGGTGATAATAAACCTGTTATTAGAAGTTGCATCCCTGATTTTATGACCACAACATATACACTCAGGAGTTTTTCCATCACAGCAGAGAGCTCTTTGTTTTGTGAGGATAGTCCATTTTGTATCCTTTGTGAAGAAAGCATCTCGTACAGTCCTGCTTGACTGTATTTATCTCTCCATCAGAAGGGATAGCTATTTCAAATTAGTATCTGTGATTGATACTAATGGTTCTTTTTTAACCATTTATATTTTTTAAGGAGTTTGAGCTTATTGATACATTTTGATTATACATAGCTAGGTCTTATATTGGTAGTAATAACAACTAACTTAGTGAGTGAGAGTGGTTGTACGCCACTAATAGCAATTTTCAAGCAAAATCATGACGGGGAACACCGGAAATGGGCTTCATACATTTTACCCATCAACTAACTGAGATTGTTTGTGCCTGTGTCCTCGATAGGGGCTAAAGTAGAGTAAAGATATTGCAACCAAAGATTCAATCGCACTAACGTTTTTTTTAATTTATTGTTTTGCTGAACTTCCATGTACTCGTCAGCAGCAACAGAAATGGTGCAAATCCGATGCAGGAAGCAGAAGTATCGTAAGTCCCCACTGTCCCCATCATGGTGGGCTAACTTTTGTTGAAGGTGATCTTTAAACCGATTTTGTTTTGCGTTTTTGAAATGTTTTTACACTACTTTTAAAGACCATCTGCGATAATTGAGTTGACAATTATCCTTCGATAACAATGTGCTCTAAAGTATGACTATGTTTGTTCTCAGTCTATATGGCTATATCTTTTGGTTGAATACTAGCAACACCTACTGTGATAATCTTGCGTTCGGCCTAGTTCTTATTTGTCAGCTTCTGTTGACGTTTGGAGGTTTCTTGGCCTTTTTCATTGTTTCGACATTTAATAAAGGACATATTATTGGTTTCAAAAACAGGACACATCCCAGGTAAGACCCTTCTTTATTGTCTACTTAAATGTCACTTTAATTGTATATATTTTGAAGGTTAAATATCCTCAAATGATTGATTGAAAAATATTACATGCACTGTGAATTAAATCATTTATTGTAACTCTCAATTAACACCTAGCTGTTCCTGTGACTCTAAGTAATCAAAATATTTATATTTGTCTCCCCTTTTGACCTTGTATGAAAGTTTATTGAGTCGGAAACTTTCAATATATTGGCCAAACAATTTCGTAACAATCATAGTTAATCCAGCTTGATCATATCTATGACATTTTCCATTCCTACGAATATTTGGATTGCAATATAACACAGAATGTTGAGGACAGATACAATTTTGGGTTACAGCACATATAGCCCATGGTGTGACTATTGCATCTCTTACAAACTGTTCATTATGGAGAAAAACAAAAGATCCACTTGTCATTCTGTAGGGGGAATAAGCACAAGCTGTGGAATTGAAGTATTGCATCATTTGCTTGTCTATGTGTTGAGACATTGCTACTTTTCCACCAGGTCGTAAAACCATTCCCTGAGATTTGACATCCTCCAGTGTTTCCTTCAATCCCTTCATTGTAAGTCTCGAAGAAGCGTCCAACCAAACCAGCATGTCAGCAGACCTAATATTAGCCTGAAAGTTAACGATGCATATTTAACGGTGCTTTTGGGAATATTCAGGCATAACTGTTCAATGGTCGGGCAGTAATGTTGATGTTGATAACATAGATTTTTTAGTAGATTTTCCAATACTCATCCCTTAATCCCAATCCCTTCATCTTGTTTCCACTGATGACTGTGCATGTATTCGTATACCTGGCACCGTTTGTGTAAATGGCATAGGAGGTTGTACCTCTTTGTGAGCCATGGGATGTGACTGAATCCATATTATCCAGATCCATATGATATCATTAAACGTTTAAACTACCTGCACTATCAGCGGTTTCCAAGCATAACATTTCAGCTTCTTCATCCAGTCTTCTAGCTTTGTAATAGGGAACACCCTCACCTCACATTTGCAGTGCTTCTGCATCTGTAAACAATGACAATTTTCAAAGACTTTGTAACTGATACATTTCCATCACATTATTAATTCCAGTTTGCTACAATAGTCTAAATTGCTTCAAGACATTAATGCCTGGGGCACTACCATATATGAATTAGGCTAAACAATGTAGAATAGCACATGGTTATGCAACTGAAGATAAACTTTTACTCACAATCCTCACTGTCCAGTAATGTATATTAATACAAGTAATGATTTGATGAACATATCAGAGCAAAAGTACATTAATATATTCAGTAAACGTCAACAGAGTTCATAATTGATCAGCAGCGTTTTCCCTATAGTTGTACGATTGGTTCGCAAGACTGCAAAGAACGAAGACGCCGTCAAACGCTGTTGGCAGCTGTCATAAATGATTGATTACCCATGAAAACAAACTGTTTCCCAACACACAATTATATACACTCAACTTATATTACATTGTTTATGTGATACAATTATGTACACTCAACCTGCTATGTGTGTAAAACCATTACGTTAAATTATGCCAGTCCAAATTCACTTCATCTGCATGTATAAGGACTAGCTATAGGTATATGTTTAGATCAATTTGACAAAAGAAAGCCGCACTTCTGTATATTTGTTAAAAGAGAGAATTGGTTTTACAAAAGGCTGAATATTTAAAATTAAAGTTAAAATTGAAAGTCATATTGACAGTATTTCAGCCATATCATAACTCGAAAAGTGACACATGCATAACACATACATGAAGTTGATATTAAATAAATGATCAAAGGAAAAAAACTACAGTATATCTCACGATACTTAACAATACAACATCTAAACAGGATACAGATCGCTAGCAACATAAAGGTAAATCTCCTGACGGGAATGTACAATACTTTGCTTCCTGCACGGATAAGGAGCGGTGGGGTAACATAGTGGTTAAAGCTTAAGCGTTCGCTCATCACGCCGAAAGCCCGGTAACAGGCCAGAGTATACCCCTGTACCAGACTTTACCCGGGGTTAAACTGGGCTAGCCCAAATTATACCCCAGGTATAATCTGGGCTAGTCTACTTTATACCCCGGGGTATATTCTGGACTAGGCCATAGTATACCCCCCAGCCCAGATTATACCACTACAGAAAATAAGTGATTAAGAAATTCACGTCCTTGATCAATGTGTCCATGCAGCCCAGTCGACAGATGACATGGAAAAGAAACAGAGCAACCGACTTCGCGCTTTTATCTAGGAAAGTATACCGCGACGATATACTTGTTGCCGCCTGTTGTCTCTTATAGAGGGTCGATGATGTCAATTCCAACGAGGCTCCAGATTTTAGCAGGCTCAGGAATGGAGTGGAGTGGTGGTGCTTCTGTGTTGACTTTTGGATTGATGACAAACCACTTCGGACACGTCTTGACATATTCTTGAACGTCGTTCTTCATGCCTTTCCAATAATAACGCAAGGATATTTTGCTGAAGGTTCCGTTTTCTAAAAGAAATGGCCATGCAGTTTGCCCAAATTGAGACTTCGCATTCAGACGCCTGTCAGGATCCAGGTCATAGATGTGCTGTGGATACTTCTTATCAGAGCTGGTGAAGAAGTTCAAGATCTGGGTATAGAGGTTGTCATCCATGTTGAAGTTTGAATGTGATATAGTAAATCAAATGAAATGCATCTACAAATACCTTTAGATGACACCGAGACTATTGCCCGGCGTCACACACTCGTATTGAGTGAATTGTCAACATAATTTTGTAGGGGTATTGTCTGGGCTGGTGAGGTATAATTTGGCCTGGTCCAGAATATACCCCGGGGTATAAACTGAGCTAATCTGTAGTTCACCCCGGGGTATAATCTGGTGGTGGTGGTGGGGGTGGGGGTGGTTGGTTATTCTGGGCTGCTACACCAGGTTCGATTCCCCACATGGGCACAGTGTGTGAAGCCCAGTCAATCCTTCACAGTTTCTACGATACTTTTAGCTATTGGCGCTTGTAAGACATTTTAACCAGCAATTTATATTCACAATTATACTACAATTGTAGTACGAATAAAATACTTTGAATAATGCTTATATATAATTTTGGAGGGGCAATAATTCTACTCTACTTCGACTGTCTTCCACCACTAACCATCTTGAAAATTAAGTATCTAGCAATGTCAAAATTTATCAATCGGTTCATTTTCTTTTGAAAACCCCAACCATTAAACGAGGACTAACATGATAGAAATATCCTTTGGGAATGAACCTTTGAAACAGTTATGGCTATTGATGGAAAAATCAAGCTGGGCAAAAATAGAAAGATGACATGCATACTAGTGTATATACTGGTTATGGCTATTGATGGAAAAATCAAGCTGGGCAAAAATAGAAAGATGACATGCATTTTTCCACTTTGTTCAGTTGTCCCCAATGATGGACAAAATCAAGCAGGACAAAAATTAGTACTTAACACAATAAAAGCCTCTGTATGTGTCTTCCCAATATATTGAGGGCATGACAGACAGACAGACAGACAGACAGGTTTATTCGGTAATTTAGGCCCAAGGCCCATAATACATACTTTTGGCAAAAGTAAATACATACTGAGTAAAGCTAAGTAAAGTTTAGTATTGATTTGTTTTACAGATAATCATTCCTTCTAAGGCGAACTTGTGAAAGATATTTACTCAATGATTTTAAAATACAGTCAAACCCCTATGAGTCGAATCGCTGGGGACCAAGTAATAAATTCGACTTATCCATGTATTCGAGACATAGGTATGTCTATGAGGGTAGAAAAAGATGATCCAGTCCTAATTCCTCCGCCTAAGCATTTGTTTATCTAATGATTTCCATATCACTAATAGGGGCACCTTATCAGTTCCAGTCTGATTAGCACAGACAGTGATTTCCGTAAAATCACTAATCTGACTTTTGAACTCACCCGTCAATGGCGGAAAGGTGTGAGCCGCGCTGGTTTGTTAATTGGATCAGTTTGCTACACCAATCAACTTCTCATTGACTGACTTCGGCTTATGTATACAAGATTGCTGTTGTTTGAATCTCATGGGACCAAATTTCCTTTTCGAGTCATCGTGTGTATTTATGAGACGAATTCGTGTAACCGGTATTCAAATGATGACAACTATAACAGGGAATGGTCGGGACCGACAGGTACTTCGAGTTATGCATAATATTCGAGACACCAGCATTCGACTCATCGGGATTTGACTGTATGTATATATCCATATCGGAATAATATCAACCTAATATGAGAAGCCCATGTTGTTTTACCATTATCATCGAGAGTTTACATCATTAGATATGCCTGATAAGGAAATCTGTTTCGTGGAAGCTGCATCAGTCTGCACCAGTACTTGACTTCTCTTGAGATATATTGATACTGGAGGGGAGCTCTCCCACACTATCCCAGAACCATGTTGTTATTGGTAGTTTTACAGACTTTAAGAAATGACTTGCAAAATCTGGTGTGCACAGTTTCAATAATTTTACAGTAGCTTGTTCCCCATATTTCAGATCCGTAACAGAGTATTGGTGCAATCATAGAGTCAAATATCTTAAACAAATCATGATGGTTAATATATCCAAAACATTTTTGATAATTGTTGATAGAAAATATGGCCTTCCTCGCTTGAGACGATAAATAAATTACAGAGGTAAATGATCGGACCCCCTACTTTTCGTAGACTCAAAAACAAAGACTTCACGTGAAAGAAAGCAATGTGAGGTATATAAAATTATTTTATATATTATTTCAAGAAAGTCGAACAACATGTTACGATCGAAATACCTGTGCACGTTGTTCGAGCGTAAGTCCAAGATCATAATAGATGAGCGAATAATTCTTCATGTTTGGAAGGACCACTTCATGAAAGTTCTTCAGCATTGCTTGTGACTCAAGATAGTGGTTTGCCGATGCTCCAGTGATGAAGAGCATCTGTTTTCCTGTAGGCTTCACTTGCATCTCTTTTAATTGCATGATTCTGTTCAAAGTCGTCACGGCCGCAGAACTCGCCAAATCCACTACGCTGTGAAGTCTGGCTGAGAGACTTTGTGGCTCGGTGTGTTTGCATTTCGGATCAACACATTGTTTTTCTAAGACAATCAGAAAAGAGATAAAGATGAACGTTACATGATTATTCTTGGTTGTTTTATTTCATAGTGAACATACAGGAGCCAACTCAACGTCAATGAACGTTCATCTCACTCACTCACTCATTAACATTTGTGTTTAGCCTTAGACTGAAATAATACTGAGAACTGTTCAGTTGTCATTTTGGTTTGTTAATCATTCCGTTGAATATCATGATGTTCATTTACAAACTGGCGAAAAATCAGAATGCGTTTGTGAAATATTTTTAAACGCATGAATGAAATTCTGCATTTGGGTATATAATATAATTATGCCTGTTAAATTGATTTACTAAGCTGTGAATGGACAAAATTACTTGGTGGCAAGCTTTCCGAACATTCATCCAGCGTAGGTATTGAAATCCATTGAGCCAATGCCTGTGATGCTGCGAATGAATGTAAAAAGAACATTTAAGAGTTTATTTTTTAAATGTATGTATTGTCACGAAGAGTCGGAAATATTTCAACCTTGGAGAGCAATGAACTCAATCATTCGCTCTGTGCTTTTTGTCCTTGGTTATGCAAAGAATGACTGTTGGGTCCTACTTTAACCGGGTTTCAAATGATTGCATTTGTGTTGAGAGGTTTGTGTTTGCTGCTTTTCACAGCACTGATTATCCAGTGCTATGAGTATGTGGTGGGTGAATGGAAATATGTTTAGGAGACTTACACTGCCTACAGTAAAGCCAACTCCTCAAACATTAGACTTACCTTCCATTTTCTGCTGATAGAGTTTTAACAGCTCTGTAAACTCTGTCTCTTGATCAAGTCGATAGTCTGAAACAATGATAGGCATGGAATCCACACGTGAAAACGTCAAAACTCTGAGCATGTTAAATATACAACCTTTCTGAAAGCAGAGCCGATTTTGTCATTCTGACTAACTATTTTCATCTCGAAAATAAGTAATATTTGTTGTTAATTTGACTAACTTTGGCCCCTTTACGGAATATTCTAAGGTAGATTACTTCTGTACCCATGTGTGTTTACGGGTTGCAAGAGAGCACCATTTTCAAATCATTCTTGCTTTCATGGTAGACTACATCAAATTTCATTTTCTCCTGAAAGGCACTTGTTCCCACGGAGTACACATCTAATCTTAACAGCTGTAAGAATGTCATTTTCTTAATGTTAAAAACCCGTGAAGATCCGGGTTAGAATTGATCTTCAGTAACCCATCCTTGTCATTAGAGGCGACTAACGGAATCGGGTGGTCAGGCAAGCTGACTAGGTTGACAGTTGTCATCGTATCCCAGTTGAGTAGATCGATGCTCATGCTGTTGATCACTGGATTGTCTGGTCTAGACTCGATTATTTACAGACGGCCGCCAAATAGTTGTGATATTGCTGAGTGTGGCGTAAAACTACACTCAATCAATCAATCCGATTGTTTAACCTCAGAGCGAGTCTCAATTGAACTAGTGGTGAATGAAATCTCCAGTCTCTTCGTTGAACGAGTGGTGTCTATAGCCTCCAGTCTCTTACCTGAACAAGTGGTATCTGTAGCCTCCAGTCTCTTACTTGAACGAGTGTTGTCTGCAGTATCCAGTGTCTTACCTCAACGAGTGGTATCTATAGCCTCCAGTCTCTTACCTGAACGAGTGGTATCTGTAGCCTCCAGTCTCTTACCTGAACGAGTGGTATCTGTAGCCTCCAGTCTCTTACTTGAACGAGTGGTATGTATAGCCTCCAGTCTCTTACCTGAACGAGTGGTATCTGTAGCCTCCAGTCCCTTACCTGAACGAATGGTGTCTATAGCCTCCGGTCCCTTACTTGAACGAGTGGTGTCTATAGCCTCCAGTCTCTTACTTGAACGAGTGGTATCTATAGCCTCCAGTCTCTTACCTGAACGAGTGGTATCTGTAGCCTCCAGTCCCTTACCTGAACGAATGGTGTCTATAGCCTCCGGTCCCTTACTTGAACGAGTGGTGTCTATAGCCTCCAGTCTCTTACTTGAACGAGTGGTATCTATAGCCTCCAGTCTCTTACTTGAACGAGTGGTATCTATAGCCTCCGGTCCCTTACTTGAACGAGTGGTGTCTATAGCCTCCAGTCTCTTACTTGAACGAGTGGTATCTGTAGCCTCCAGTCTCTTACCTGAACGAGTGGTGTCTGCAGTATCCAGTGTCTCTGGCCGCCGATTTTCAATCCTACTCAATGTCAGAAATGTCCTGAGGATGACAGCTACGACTATCAACACTAGAAGTGGAACTAATCTGTAACCTTCAACATAGGACAAAAAGACACGTCTTGTCACTTATCCTGTATATATATATATATATGTGTGTGTTTAAGGATAGTTTGAAAATGAGCTTCACAAAAGATAATGTAATTGTGACTCATGTTATACAGAACTGGTTTGAAGGCAGCGGTGTGGTTTTGAATTCCTACTGCATCAAAACTCCAGTTCATTTAGCATTTACCTGTTCTTGAACATTAAACTACTTTTTGATATTTATCACTAGAAGTGGAACTAATCTGTAACCTTCAAAACAAGACAAAGCGACGTGTCTTTTCACTTATCCTGTGATAATTAAGAAATGTGTGGTGGTGTGTGGAAATATTTTTTCAGGGTGCAAATATAGATGTGTCTTTTAGCAGAAAGAATTATATAATAAAGTAGTGGGTTAGTACTTAGAGTACTAAACCAAACGTGAAATTTTGTCAATTGTAATTCTTGTATGTTTTGATTAATCCAAATTTGAAGTTCATTCCAATTTTTTTTGTTTCTTCACATTCCCAATAAATATGACATATGTTTTCATCCGCTTCATTACAGAAAGTACATGTTAAATTGTCAACCAATTTCATCTTTAAAAGTTCTTTTTTTATATATAAATGCAAAGATATAAATTGAAAATCTAAAAGATTAACATATTTTTTTTTTCTATGTAGATTAAAGATCAAGGGCCATCCAAAATCAATATCTTTGAATAAATTTTCCCATTTATGGTAGATATGTGGTATAACACTATCAGAAAGCAATTTATCATAAAATTTTCTTGAACCTTTAGCTTAAGTCATGAAATCTTTTTGTAAAGAGCTTATATTAAGGTCATTTGTATACATATATCTGTAGCCTTTTAAGGTCTTTTTCCATGATTCAGGTACAATATATAACATATATTCAAGATCTAAATATGTACCCCTTATCCCATATGTATTTCGCAAATCTTCATAAGAGACAAGATCTTGTTCATCATATAAGTCCTTAATAGTTAAAATTCCTTTGTTAGCCCAGTGTCTGATAAAGTGGTTTTGGTTTTTAAAGTTATGATTGAGATATATGTGTTTGGATAAGATTTCATTTATGTTATCATCTTCAATGATGTTTTTAGTACAATAAGCTTTCCATGCCTTCAAGGCATCCCTTCAAAAAGGATTTTCGATTTCAACAATATTCTGAAACTTTGCGCTATACTTTAGTATATCTTTTAATGGAAAGTTGCATGGACTACTTTCATTTGCTTTTCTGACATACAGTCTGAGTATGGATAGTTTCATGGCATTAACAACAGTTTTTTATATCAATCATGCGTAAACCCCCTTCTTTATAATCTTTTTTCAAAGTGATCCGTTTGATTTTTTCAATCTTATTAGCTCAAATAAATCTGAATAATATTCTCTGAAGGGAAGTAATAAATTCATCTGGTGGGTAAGGTAAACTATTAAAGATATGCACCAATTTTGAAAGAGCCAATATTTTAATAACAGTAATTTTGCCAAGCAGTCTCAAGTTTCTTTTTCGTCATGTTGCTGGTAATATATTAATGTCTTCTAGTCTTTTTTTGTGTTGATAACCCACAGATCATTTAAGTCAGAAGTAAATTTAATTCCTAAAACTTCGAATTCCTTCTCTACATTCAAGTCTTGACAAAGTATCTCTCTGCCTCTAGCTTTAGAGCCAATCTAGATTGCCTTAGTCTTATCTATATTTATTCTTAACCCTGACATATTGTAGAAAGTACTAATTGTATCAATCGCAGCATATAAACTATCCTCTGAGCCATCCAAAAATAATTCCGTATCATCAGCATATTGGCCTAACGTATATTCTTGCTCATCAATTACAATGCCCTTTATTCTATTATTTTGTCTTATCATACATCCAAGTATTTCAGCCACAAAAAGAAACAAATATGGTGATAATGGATCACCTTGCCTGCAACCTCGCTCATTAGGGAAGAAATCAGAGAGACGTCCATTCTGAATAAGGTCCACATGAGGTTGTATCATAAGTAAACAAATTAATCCAGCGTATAATCTCTGGACGGAAACCAAATTTTAATAAGACAGAATTTATAAAATCTTTAGAAACTGTGTCGAAAGCTTTTTCAAAATCAATTATAATCAATAAACCCGGTATATCTCGTTTCTTAGATTCAAACATAATATCATACAGTAATCTTGTAATTTCACTTAGTGTTCTGCCTGGTATTTATAAATCCACTCTTGTTATCATGTATTAGATAATTTCAGGTAATTTTCAATCGCTAAGAGATGCAGACACTTATTATTTTATACAGAGCGTTTAATAAAGTAATTGGTCTCCCGTTTTTTAATTGGTTTCTGTTTTTATTACCTTCTGGTATACAGGTGATAACTGATGTCAAAGCTCATTCATCCCCCCAAAAGTATTTCCAGTTTCGACGACAAGTAAAGACCTATAGTTTCATGAGAAAGTGAGGGAAGGGGTGAAAGGTAAGTTATTACGTCGTCAATGTTAAAGTGACTGTTATAATATGTCTCATTACTAATACATGAAACAGAGTATTCATGTAAAACCCACATGGAAACTATAGCTACATAGTTTGAATGTACCTTTCGTCACCATTGTTCTGCTGGATTCAAGTGGATGACTACCTGTCCCTTTCTTGTCTTCAAACGTTATAGTCATTATTTGTATTAGAGGAAGTATTGCACACATTAATGACTATTGTTCAATACGTTCTTTGAAAACACTAGATGTACCTGTATTACAGCATAGATAAATACACCAAAGTGAAGATCTAAATGTGACAGTATTGACTCATGAGTCATTGAGGAGAAATCAGTGGCATGTAACTACTTGAAGGGAAGACCTGTAGTGATGAATGAACGGCCAGTTGAAACGCAGTATATCTGTGCTTAAAGGTGGAGAAATCGTGCATTAATCAAACCCTGTAATGCGAGTAACTGGAATCTGCACACCAAGATGCGAGTATCCCCAGACACGGTATCCATCACCTACGATATGGAGGTTAGATATGTCCATATTGTTACTATAGTTGTCCACTTCGAACAATATGTTGGGCTACAAGGGGAACAAGCCATACTAAATTATATTCAGAAACTGATCTCATATCTCTAGTAGAAAGAAGGCACATTCAGAAATTAACTCTATCCCATAAAATGATACATAGCAAAACACCAGGTTACTTAAACAGTCTCGTGCAAGAATCTGTCGCTGTTGCAAACGCATATAACTTAAGAAACTCTTCAAATTTGCACACACAAAAATCCCCACAAGAACGACTTCATATGTTAAATCATTTTTACCCAGTACTATTGAACTTTCGATTTCTTTACCTGAAGAACTCAGATTTATACAATCACCAAGTGAATTCAAGAATAAGATTACACTATATTGTAATACTTCATTCGGGTTTGATATCAACATTGATTCTGTCAAATGATCCACTGCAGACTCCGAATGCAGGATTGAAATGCCCATAAAATAAGTAGATTTATATCCGATAACACATCATGTACTGCCTTCGAGGACACCCTTCATTATCGTTTTATATGTCCCAACTATGATGCTATAAGAAATTGTATTTCAAACACGGATATAACATAAATGACGCGCTGTATGGTAACCTAGAATTACCCAGATCTATAAATCATGATATTATCAAATCAGTACATTACTTTATTGCAACTTCAAGAAGATTTAGAATAGGTTGCCACAAAAGGCGACTATGCTTGTCGTAAGAGGTAATTAACGGGACCGGGTGGTCAGGCTCGCTGACTTGGTTGACACATGTCATCGGTACCCAATTGCGCATATCGATGCTCATGATGTTGATCACTGGATTGTCTGGTACAGACTCGATTATTTACAGACCGCCGCCATATAGCTGGAATATTGCTGAGTGCGGCGTAAAACTAAACTCTCTCAATCATAATCTATTCAAATACAGGTCACATTAAAAAAATGGTGTATAATATATTTTCAGATTGTCTTCCTTTGAAATGTGCGTTCTTCGTAAAATTGACTCATGTGTGCATTCTTTCAGATCCACTTCGCGCACGCCAGATGAAACAATATGTGCGGGAAGCACTGCAAAGTAACTCTACCATTAAAATTAGGCTCGAATTTCAATGTAAGGATTAACATGACTTACTTGCCATATCCTGAATCCAGATGATTTGTTAAAACACTTGCAAGGAAATTATGGAAGTGCTGCCTGCCTAGTGGGACCTGAAGGAAGTTATAACGTGTCAGTAAAATGCGACTGATATTGTACCTCAATCTAATGAATATTATGTGGCGTAAGGCACCATGCAGGTGTTACATTCATTAAACCTGGTTTAACTCGGGACGTAGAGACTACTAATAAAGAACTACATATTACAGCAAATTCACACCTGTTCAGCATTTACGTCTCGAAATTAACAGGGATATGTTGCGATATTTATGATGATGAACATTTGATATGTAACATATTTGATAACATACACATGATTTCACCTGTCATATCAATCACTTCGTGTGTTTACACGACAGTCAATTGTTGAAAGGGCTGCTTATTTTACTTAACTCATTTAGCCCAAGAGCTACTTCACCGCTCAACACCTGGATCCCCTCACTGACTTCCTGCTCGTTGTGGCGAGACAAATTAGTGCTATTCACACCTGATTTCCCTGGCAGGTTTTGGTGATGACTGGAAACTGTCTAGTCATACAAACACTTCCTGATTGTTTAATTGTGTCTTAAAGATCTAAGCCGAAAGAAAACAGGTGTGAATACATATCATATATTGCAACATTTTATGTCATTTTATTGCAAGTGTAATTTATAGCCCTTTGACGGCTTGTACATTTATATTGTATGAACATATGTAAGGATTCTTTGCATGTACGAGATGAGACATACTACCAACAAAGGTTTTATTTTACCAAATTTTATTCCCATTACGGGATTATATATTTCTGACAATGACAGATTCTAAAGAAGACATTACTTACATGCTCTATAATACACAAACATACATGCATACATACACACACACACACACACACACACACACACACACACACACACACACACACACACACATACATACATACATACATACATGTGTGTAGACATAAAAACAAAGAGTCACGTGATGGGACGTTATCAAGTTTACTGAATAGAACATTTGGAATCTATGACCAATCAAATCACGATATATCTGACCTGAATTTCTGAAGAGCACGTTTGGTCACTCAACAATTTGGACAGAGATTGATTATTGGCTATATCGTTGACGAATCGATATGCTGGGTTTCGAATGTATCAAATCTAGCTATCATGTTACAGTTTGTGTATTTTGTAAACACACATAATCGTAATGATGTATGAAATATACGCATAAGCCAGGTCAGTGTTAGATACTTGTATGAGCCTGGCGAATACGAGGGAGACAGCAGAAAACGCGCCACCAATCCGATATGGTCCATGAAAACGTACAACGTCCACATCAAAGACGGCGAACCGAACTTGTACTACTTGAAAGACGGGCCGCCGTTAGCATCCGTCAGAGAGGAGTTGATGATCGTACCTCACGACACAGTCCCTTTTCAATAGCCCACTGTATGATAATTCTCATGATTGTTTGTGTGCTAACGCAACAATATATCAACCTAAATTCGTCTCTCACAAACTGTTCAAGAAAAACACATTCAGTCAGCGTTCATGTATGAGCGCTGGTGTGACATACATGGAGTCGCTCATGCATGAACGCTGAAGTAGTATACACAATAGCGAATTAGGGACTTCCAAAGGCCTTAATTTTTCCCGACCGACTCCATGCTCACTTAAAAGTCAATATTTCAGAAACTATTCCACCGATTTCCGTCAATTTTTTGCATACACCTCAGTAGTAGTATACACAATGGGGGTACGAGATTAGGGACTTCCCAAAGGCTCAATTTAAAAATTGAGCCTCTGGGAGGGACCTGGTCTCATACCCCCATTGTGTATACTACTACATGATAGACAAATCTCTATGACACAAAATACACATTTTCAGAGCGGACGTGATCTTACTTCAAGATACAGGCTATGATTGTAGGTTTACCCGCAGAGATTTACCTCTTCACAACCCATACATTGAGTTCAGCGAGTCCTGAATCATGTAGTGTTTCCTACCATGTGTGATATACTGCTCCTGAGGGGTTCGTATTTATTTCCGGTACGTATAGAGAAACAAATGCAAGTATTAAAGGGAAAGTCCCGTTTACAAAGGAATGGGAGGCTAGGTTCTAATACTGTACTAAAAATCCTCAAAGACCCAATGATCCTCCCTTCCCTGCGCGACACCCTTTCACTCACTCAATTGCCAAATACTCTCTAGTCCAAGTAGTATTCTTCAGGCAACACCGATACTCTCCACAATTGATACAAATACGAGGTTTCGAGTTTAGTGAGATATGTAGATTCATAAGGGAAAAAAAGGAGGACTGGACGTCACATGACAATCAAAAAGCCTTTTGGTGGACTTTTGTGAAGGTGCATGTGTCCAGAAAAGACGAAAGGTGTTTGTGGTCAAAATATGAACGTTCGAAGTGACCTGACTAAAGGATCATGCGCAACAATTGGGCAGACATTCCTTTGATCCGAATGAATCTCCAGAAGATAATGAGAGGTGCCTTAGCCACTCTTCTTGCAGCTTATAGTCCTTGCATTTCAGGAAAGTTTTGCTCCGGATGTAGCCAGTTACGGCATGTGCCTGATGGAGACGAGTGTTACCGTCTTGAAAGAGAAACGTGGACCAGCATGACAGACGTGGGTTGTAATCTCAAGTGGTGCTTTCAAGGACAATGTGCAGTGACATTCATTTTAAAAGGCAATCCTTCTTCTGACTACCAATCAAAACGCTAATATCCTATGATATCCTCCGTTTTAATATGTGTAATGATTCCCTGTTATCTTTTGATCGGACACATACCCAGAATATTCTATTGAATTTATATACTGTATTGCTTGAACATATTGTAAGTCTCCTCAGTTTCCTCTTTTAAAAGAGTGCAACAACAAAAAATGTCCGCATATTTTCTTCATCAAACAGAATAGTATGTTGAAGTGGTTGTTACCTGTCTGGGGACAGTGTTGAGAGACTGAAGATAAAAAATGGTTACATGTTACATGAAAATGGTATGAAAATACATATCGTTCGCTAAATGTCATTGAAACGGTATAAACGTTTCTTTCTTCATTGTGACTCAGAAATGAATTTCACAAATACCAGAGTATGCAGGTCAGGTTTGAGATATAGATAGGCTTTATCAGTATAGGCTTCTAAACACTGCAAGATCTACGTATAGGCAGATAATATAATGCAGTCTCATTTATGTTGAATAAGCAAACGTGATGGGGGTTCGCCAGCTCCTAGCTCTGTTCCTGTTTTTCGTATCACTGTCATCGGCACAGCGTCTTAACATCGTTTTTATTGTAGCAGATGATTTAGGTGAGTGTTAACATTGACGGCGAGTACTAATGTGAACTACCAACATATATCATATGCCACTCTCAATGTGTCCTATTGCAAAATAATGATATTACTACCGTACTATATAAACTCTGTACTACTGTACTATAGAAACAGTGTATTCAGGGAAATCTCTGTGTTTACACAGGCTGGAATGATGTTGGTTTTCGGAATCCTGACATGAAGACCCCAGACATCGACAAACTGGCCACAGACGGAATCATCTTCAATAATGCATACGTCCAGCCTCTGTGCAGCCCGTAAACTGTTATATTATTTCACTCTCTTTGTATGAGAAACATAAGAGATGTAACAAAATACTTTATCTCACGCATAAGACATAAACATTCACATATCATTCTAAAGTAATTTGACATATATTACAGTTTTTAATTGCCGGCTCAAATGAATGTAAATATTCCTGTACACTATATATATATCAAAACAAAGCCCAGCAGAATTATGTTCTTCAGTTGACTATGTAAACTCACTATTTCAGATCTCGGACCACCTTTATGAGTGGAATGTATCCTTTCCATGCAGGCATGCAGGTAATTATTAATGTATTCGTTTATTTAAAAATAATAGGATGTACATGTACACTTTAGACATGCTACGGACTCGTTAGATTATGATACATGTAAGATGTCCAAGAAAACATGCACGTTGTTATTAGATACATTCTCTAGCTATTTAAGGGTAAAATCTTCCACTCATTGTTCGATGAGAACTGTCTGACATTTGTGTAGACTCATCTTTCCCGTTTTTTTCTGTTACACTTTTCACTTTTTTCGTGTTAAATATTGAAAGTTGCTATGCCTGTGTATACATGGATTAATTACCAGTCAGCACCAATCAATTACTGGTTTCCCCTTGTTGTTATCTTATCACTGTTGTTTCACATGTACTTATATTATCGGCTTCCAAGGTTTTTTTCATTCATGAGATGAAGGCATAAGAATATTCACAGAAACATCGTGTTCCTGGACCTAGACCCACGTGTCTATGTGAAAATAATTTTCAATTTTTTATCACCTGCGAGTTCTACCAAAGACAGATTCTTATATTCAGCATATGGGAAGTTCTTACCAAGATATATTGTAATTTAGCATATGTCACTGAAGCGTGACCAGACAGTGTGTGTGCCCCTCAACTATACATTCCTCCCCCAGGAACTAAAGAAACTCGGTTATGCAACGCATATAATCGGAAAGTAAGCATTATACTACACAACGGCAAGAAAACCGTATTAGATATACAAGGAATAATAAAAACAAAGATGTACAATGGATGCAATACTTAAATCTTTATTTGATCTTTCTCATGAACTGTTGTCATTCTATATGAACGTAAGGGGATTCATTCAGGTATGCTATCGTGACTTCTGGGTTAAAAGGGCGGGGGCAGTTTCCAGATACCCTGAAGAACGCATCTGAGTATCCTCACTGTTATTTTGAAGCTTCTTAATTGTCATGAGCACTATTATTCCAGATGGCATCTTGGTTATTGCAAGTGGGAGTGCACCCCAACATACCGAGGCTTTGATACTTTCTTTGGTTATTATACTGCCGGTGAAGACTATTTCACTCACTCTACTGGTGCGTATGATTTTGGCAGTATTGAATGTTCCATTAGGTACGTGTAATTCAAAACATCACGTTGAACCGTAATGTATAATAGTTTAAGCAGATGTTAAATAGTTGAAATATTTCAATTTCTTTCATCAGGGGATTACTTGGACTTCAGGGATAATAAGCTTCCAGCAAGAAACTATACAGGAGAATATTCTGCTGTAAGTATAATGCAGTCTGAAACTGCACAAACCTCAGCTGACCATTGTTTTACTTATCACAATTATATTTTTTAAAAATGCACACATTCTGTGATACATGGACTTCACAAGGGAGTCGTTTCTTTGTTCGGCCATTGCATTAGTTGATATTTATCATGTATTTCAGAACACATTTGGCCAGAGAGCCGTTGACATCATCCATCGTCATGATGCATCACAGCCGCTGTTTATGTACCTCCCGTATCAGAGCGTACATGCTCCTATTGAGGTAATGAAAAGCACTGCTTTGATATTCCGCACCTGTTTGCGTCGACATCCTTTCCGGAAACAGGAAGTCTGTTCTAACTTTTTCACCAGTTCAATTAGTGTTTTCAGATGAGCCCCATGTATGTCTATTTTCACGGTTGGATAAATTCCGTACAAAAATCAGTGATACATACACGATTGATTAGAATTAGATACAGATTAATTCATGAAAACAGTTGTTAGGGTGATATTCATGTGTTGTTAACAAGACGCTTGTGTATGTTCAGTTTACCTATGTATACATCTCTACGTTGGATGTTACAGGTGCCAAAGAAGTATGAAGATATGTATCCGAACGTGATTAATGAAGGGCGACGAAAGTACAGTGGTATGCACGTTAATTTCTGTCGTTTTCGTTACAATCTATTATCTGTGAAGTCTTAGAAAACCATATCAGTAAGTTTGATAAAGACAGAATAACAATATATGCATGACCAACGTCTTTATTATAGTGAGAGCGACGTTTCGGTGAAGGTTCTAACACCATTATCAAGCAAGCGATGAAAGCGACGATTCCGTGTAGCTTCTAACACTGTTATCAATATGGTCATCATACTTTATTATATTTTTTATCCCTCCTTACTGCTCCAACTGCTAAATGCCTCTCAAAGAAGTAGGTTTGTATTACTTCACACACACCGTGACGTACATGTGCATCTGGCAAACTGTTTAAAACACTTGCGAACTGCTTTCATTTCCAACAGGAATGGTGTCGGCACTGGATGAGGCAGTGGGGAATGTTGCCAAAGCCCTGAAGGATCGGGGCTTGTTTGAAAATACTCTAATTCTATTCACTGCAGATGTAAGTTTAGTTTCAGTGTCAACAGGGAGAACTTTGTTGTACAGAATGATACTCGAAAACAGAGCTCGGTGGAGAGTTTTGTAAATTGTGACTAATTGTAATCAGCTTTGCTTGTTCTTTACCTACCAATAACCAACAGAATTATATGAGATTTTGCCATTCTGCAAAAGCATTTTTATATTCGTAGTTAATAATGATCAAATCATAGATTCTGCAATTGGATCACGAAAAAGGGAAACACACGCATGCAACTAGTCAGGTCTTGGTTATACATAAGGAATATCACATATTCTCCATTATAACGGTATGAATCAGGAATATGTCGAAGTTATAAATGTGCATGCTTATTTCATGTAATAATGATGTAAATACATTTTCTTAAAATAACAGGTGAGTTATGTTTTATCCAACTGCTAATCATGTCAGACTCCCTTGCAATAAACCTTTGATCATTCAGAATGGAGGCCATCTCGAAGCGTATTCCAACAACTGGCCTCTGAGAGGAGGGAAGTACACGAAATGTGAGGGGGGCACGAAGGGGGCATCCTTCATGTATGGCGCAGGGCTCCAGAAGAATGGGATGACATACGATGGGTAACACCATGGAATATATTCAGAACAGTCACAAATCCTATTTTAGAGGTGTGAGCAGTAAAATCCCATGTATTTCCGTATTTGGAAAGCAACAGAACAAAGCATAACATAAACTACAGACTTATAATCTCACTTAACTAATTTGATTTTAGTTTATTCAAAAGTGTGTTTTTGATACCAGTCAGTGGGGATGTATTTGTAAACTACAAGTAAGGGATATGTTGTCATCAGGCTTTAGTCATGTAGGTTTTTCTCTGTCTTAATCCCTACTGTCTCCACATAGGATGATCCACGCTGTCGACTGGAAGCCCACTTTAGTGTCTGCTGCTGGGGGAACTCCAGGTAAAGAGATTCTCATTTACAAAATAACGCTTTAAATAAACGATTCTTTAGTAACTACAGTGACTAACATGCAGATTCAATATTTTTGTTCAATAAACTGTTTTCATAAATATCACACATGGGCACAGAAACAACCATTGATGGAATGAGCCAGTGGGATTCTATTCGGGGAACACCAGGTAGAGAGATTCCCATTTACAAAATAACACTTTAAATAAACGATTCTTTTGTAACCAGTGACTAACATTCAGATGTGTTCTGTTCAATAAACAAATTGTTTTCATAAATATAACATGTGGGCACAGAATGTACCATTGATGGAATGAGCAAGTGGGATTCTATTCGAAATGGCCTCCCCTCATCTAGGACGGAGTTCATCTACAATATGGACTACTTCGAATTTCCAGAGGAAGGACATGCTGCAATAAGGTATTTGAAGGTGTTTCGTTCTCCAGTTAGGTTATAGGCAAGCTGTCAACTGTCTGTACGATGTACATCAATGCAGAGTTACATTATTGATGCATTTCCGATTCAATATCACTTGCCACTGGACCGTTTTCATGACATGTATCAGGGTAGGAGACTACAAGCTGATCCTGGGGTACCCTGGAGATCCGGATGGCTGGCACAAACCCATGAACAGAACCGAAGATGACATCTATGAAGAAACAGTTTACTTCACAGGAGATGACCCAGTTCAACTTTTCAACATTCGAGGTACGGAATTAATTACCGTAAATGTAGATGGTAATGTATATTTCAAGGATCTCCGAAGTGGTTAGCACACATTACCCAGCAACACTTATATTTACTGCTGCTAACATATCCTCTCTATGTGTTAGGATGGAACCATAATGGAATACACTCGGGCTGGCTGTCGATATAGACCATAGAGATCGGCAATCGTTAACTAAATATCGATTGATTATCGATAAATATCGAACACTTTTTACTATTAACAAAACAACGTCCTGAACATAATTAACAAACAAGTCCTAAATTTATAAGTTAATGTACGATATTATCGATAATACAATTTTCATATCGATTACCATCAATCATCTTCCTATCGACGGAATTTCCGATTATCGTTCATTTTAGCCAGCCCTACTTTACACTGGATACCTTGGAGCATCAACATGGGATTTTCAAGACCTATGTTTTTTCCTCATCCCACCCAGATCTTTGATCACTGGCAGATTAAAATATGAATGCAGCATCATGATGGGTGTTTCATTTTCGCAGAACTGTCTTTCCCTAAAGACATGCCCGTGAAGATTTGGGTTGGTATGGGTCTTCAGCAACCCATGCTTGTCGTAAGAGGCGACTGACGGGATCGGATGGTCAGACTCGCTGACATGGTTGACACATGCCATCGTACCTCAATTGCATAGATCAATGCTCATGCTGTTGATCACTGGATTGTCGCGATTGTTTACAGACCGCCGCCATATAGCTGGAATATTGCTGAGTGCGGCGTTAAACAACAAACCAACCAACCAAACTAACCAAATATTCTGACACACATCCAGAGGATCCTACTGAGCGCAACAATCTTGCACAAACGATGCCGGATATGATGGCGAAGGTGCGAGCCAGGTTTGAGGAGTACAAGAAGACGATGGTGCCAGCCAATTATCCCGATGGAGATCCTGCTTCTGACCCAAGAAACTTTGGAGGTGTTTGGAGCCCTGGGTGGTGCTAGGCAGATGTACGTTGTCAATATATTGGTCATGCTGTACTGCTAAAATGTGTACTTTGTTTGCACAAGATAAATGATAATGAGTCACAAATCCACATTAATCATACTTCAACAATACAATAAAGGCTTTATAAACCGCCCAATAAAATATCAATCAATGGTATTAAGTTTGCCGACTCCCTCCCACTTTGGGGGAATAAGTACCATTCAATATTTTCAATATCTCAAAAGCACGTGCAGACGGATATCTAGGATTGAAAACACTCGGCATTAATCGTGTTCCCATTTATATTTCTGTTTTTCTGGGAAGCATTTTAACTGGAACTTATGATGAAATACCTTACAACTATAAAGCTGTTCATGTCGTTTACATTCAGTCCGTACTTCCACATAAACTCGCATTGACAAATCAGACAATGACATTCGACCAAGAAGCTGGAGTAAAGCTTCTTGTATATTGTGTGCCAGATAATCTTCTGTTTTTACCAAATGTCTTATTCTCAGCCAGTTATTTGCAATGAGTTTACGATTGATCAATTCCTGTGAAATTGAGTGAGTGAGTGAGTGAGTGAGTGTAGTTTTACGCCGTTTTTAGCAATATTCCAGCAATATCACGGCGGGAGACACCAGAAATGGGTTTCACACATTGTAACCATGTGGGAAACCACATGGTTAGTGTTAGTGTTACGATCTCCTTAAGAAAAAGTTACGCCCGTTGCACAAAACAACCTTAGGGCAACCTTAACTCGGACCCGAACCTTAGCCGTAACCTTAACTAAGGCTGAACTCTTCAGAGCTGGAGTTACGGAAGCGTCCCTAGTTACCACGTGAATTACCTCCCCTGCTCGCACCTGCAGACGACAACAATGTCAATGTCCGAGCTGTCAGTCATACTGAAGCGTAACCGGCACTCAAACCTTTCTCCTTCCGAGATAAATTTGATAGCTGACGAAGTGAAGGCGCGACAGAGTAAATTGTCCGGCCCGTTTTCGTCAACAGTCACCTACACGGTCAAAATACGGGAATGGGATGAAATCGCAACCAAGTAAGTGTTACTTCCGGGTTGTATTGAAGTTGTACAATGCCGTCCGGTAATTCAGCGCACCTAAGCACATCGATCGCAACACGACAACTAACGTCTTTTATTGTTTGTGGTTTACGTGACTAAACATGCTGGTATGCATCATATTTACCTAGAAATATAAGTTTTATCGACGACTATAAGATTCTAACATTGCATTATTCCATACGGTTGACCTTACCGGCGTTCTGACGACATCGCTTGCTGTCCGGTAATTCTGCGCAGCAACTGATGCTCATAACATCCAGTTTGAGCTCCGAAGTATGGAAGCGTATTAGGGACAGACTATTTTCAAAAATCACTTCATCAATGTAAGGAAGAGTGTTTCATATTAAATCCAATTATGAATAATGAAGAAAAAGGTTTAAAAGTCTGAAGAAAACAAATTTTCAGTTAGCTTTCAATGTTTCTGCCAATTACTGTTATTTACTTACCTTTAGTGATTAAAAGCCAGTCCCTTGTAGAAATTTCCCGATTTCAAGCGTAAATGTGGTACCAGGCGATGTTTACCTTCGATACGAAAGTATACTATTGCAGCTGCGCAGAATTACCGCACTCGCTTGTATCACAAAACGTTTTCAACATCGATTGAAAGTTAATATTTATGAAATGTTAGTGAGTAGTCTGGAACATGAGCGACAACAAACCTATAGAACACTTATATGATCAGGGTTCATATGCTTGAACCCCCACCCCACCCCATCCCCAAATCCTTGACTTTTCCATGATTTATGCAGGATGTTTCACAGCTTTTCCATGACAAGGCAAACAGCGACCTAGTGCATTTATAAACCGTTAAACGTGAAATTAAAGGCCATAAAACTCTGAGTGAACACAAATTGTATGACCCAAATGACATAAAAAAAATAATAGCACATGTTACTTATTAGAAAAAATCACAGCAAACTTGTGCACACCATGTGTCAAGTTTCTTCCATTAGAAATTTCACTAGAATTCAAAATTCAGTAACTTTTCCATGACATTTTTGAAAATGCCCACTTTCCATAGCTTTTCAAGGCATGGAAATGCAATATTAATTTATATTCCAAAAACGTTCCAGGTTTCCATGACATGTACGAACCCTGTATAATATATGTGAATATCAATCATATAAACAAAGAGAATTATCATTGATTTATTTTTTACTTATTTTAAGACTAAACGCCTGTTCGTCCATCCAGAGATCTGGAGCACAGATACGGAAGAAATGGAACGATTACGAGTGAGTAATTACCTGATTTCTTTATATCAATAGCCAATTGAAAGCTGTGTTCAATATATTTGTTTTACTGGCTAAAGTAATTATTTACAAACCATACTCGAAATATACAGACACAAAGCGATTTCAATGTAATTATGTGTATGGTTTACCCTGAAAAAGGTTGTTATTGATATGATTGATTTTTTTTAATTTATCCTATTACTGTACAGTTGGAGTCAGAATTATTCAACCCCCATGCTCAAAACATGCATTCACATTTATTGCAGAGACAGTACTTATTGTCTGTGGCGATATAGTGACACAAATGTGGTTTAAGTATATTTAACAAACACAAAGGAAAATTATACATTAAATAATATATCATGCTTTCATTGACTTTAACAGTTTCAAAATTATTCTGACTTTGAAGTAGGGGGTTGAATAATTTTGATTTCAACTGTAGGTGGCAAATTATCATGCTCATCACCAACAATGATAAATGACAAAACACTCATTTTGTTGTTTCCCAAAAGATTGAAATATTTATTATAACAAAAACTCAATATGAGAATTAACACATAGAGTATCGTTTTTACATACAGTAACACTTTGCCAGATAAATTTCCATATATACAGTTAACACCTCTTTTTTAGGCCACGTTTAGGGAACAGTGTAAGTTTTCACGAAGTAATATTGAAGCATAATATGTACGTATTTCCTTTTGTTCCTTTATATTAAGCCTATTATCAAACTAAATCTCTATGTCATCGTATCCCAGCAGCGCTGATGTTGCTGTTTATCCTAATCATTACAGACCATCATCACATAGCTTGAATATCTCTAAGTGCTGCGTTAAACACCAAACAAAACAACAGAAATTGTTTGAGCAGTTGTTCTTGGTAACATCAAGCGTTAAGATGCATGCTAATTGTCCATTTCTGTATATAAAGTAAAATAAAAACACGTCAAACGCCATTGAATGTCCGGGAAAACAGATTCTGGTTTGCTTAAAAGCTGTACTGGCATTGTGAATAAAAAGAGCAATTTCCATTATTCTCGCTGACAACATTCTGTCGTTTGGGAATTCTTTGCTGTGTGTTGATTCCCACGTTGGAACGAGAACGGCAACCCTGAAATTAACTGGGTATATACAGATCATCATTTTTAAATCGGTAAGGAATCACAGAACATTAATGAACAATAAACAAATCATCATGGGATGCGTTCTGATTTGTTTTGGTCTTGCATTATATAGGTACAGCCAGCAAGCAAGACCTATGTTCTATCACTGATTTAGATTGATGAGTGTAACGTCAAGTTGAATGTGGATACTGACCACCCAGCTTGCTCATGCTGTAACGCACTCGGGACTCTACCCAATAGAAAACAATCTAGAGTGAGACGATGGGATGCATACGACAGGGTCAAAACCATCCGAGAACGCTTTTGTATTGCAGTCAGTGTACGGCAACATCCCCCACGCTGGTTTGACCATCTTGTGCCTCAAATGTAGTGCTAATACCTCGCCCACATCGGCACAAATAGTGGACAGTCGCGTTACAGACATTATTAAATAGGTTGTACACCACCGATTCTGTCTCCTGTGACCAAGAATGGGTTTGGTTAAATGCATTTGTTACGATAAAAAGATGATCACACGAATGACCCAACATGATGTTATTTTCAGTAACACTACAGTCACACCAGCTTGTATGAAGCACAGTTGCTAATTCCCGTTGATATACATAGCACGGAGGCACCCATGAAGGGCCACCTCCTCGTGGTGGGTGCTGGGTCACGCTAAGCGCCCTTCGACCCCCCGTTGTGGACCCGGGGGGATATTTGGTCCACCGACCCGTTTGCCGTGGGTTGCGCCACTGTGTCGGTGGAGGAAGGGATTCTGGTGGTTGAGGGCACTGGTTCCAGGAACAGTGTTCCTCTGCCCACCACACCACTTCGGCCCTTACTTCACCTAGACGGGTGGTTGAATGGGCCCGGTTCAACCAATCGGCTGGTCACGCCAAACCCTGTGTATGGACTATATATATATCTATATGTCATTGCACACATTTGATTTGGAATTGTTTCAGTTTCGGACTTGGCATCATTGTTCATCTAAAACGTTTGTGATTTTGAAATATGTTATTATTAACTTTGCTCTCTAGAGTCTTATGCCCAGAAGGCGGTGGCTCATGGGCCAATCTGGTAGATTAGTTATTTCTAACTCTTCTGCTTGAGTATATCATCCGAGTATCCTTGGTGCTGCAAGTCGGAGACCCACTTGTTTTTAGCATTGTCCTTGTGATCCTCCGTGGAGGGTGGGGAGCTCGGATGTTGAACCATAATCTATTAGCTATGGCTTACGAAACTCCCCAGAAAAAAACCAATCGTCAGCTTGATACTGATCCTATTGACAACGAACTTAGACTACCCAATTCAATCGATTACTGGCCACGTTTTCTTGTTCTTGAGACCGAAGATAAGACACCGCTGAAGTTAAACCCATTTGCTGAATCAAAGGGTATCCAAGGCATTGCCGGAGATGTGAAGACTATTAAACGATTACGTTCTGGTGCGCTGTTGATTGAGTGCGGCAAAAGGCACCAGTCAAACAACCTGTTGAAGATTGAAACTTTTGTCGGCATTCCAGTCACTGTCACGGCCCACAAAACACTTAACACAAGCAAAGGAATCGTCAGAGACCGTGATCGGTTGCTGGCTGACATGTCGGAACTAGATATTGTCTCCGAGATGAGAGATCAGGGTGTGTTGTATGTTAAGCGTTTTACAACCCGTAAAAATAATGAAACCATAAAAAACCCACACCTATCTGTTTTCCTTTTCCTTACCTACTGCCCCCAAATCGCTGAAGGCATGCTACTGTAACCTCACTGTTGACACTTACATTCCGAATCCCCTTAGGTGCTTCAAGTGCCAAAAGTTAGGTCATGGCGTGAATACTTGCACATTGTCTGTTGTGTGTGCTCACTGCGGTGGAAAGACACACACAACAGAAGATTGTGACAGTGATACAAAAAAATGTACTAACTGCTCAGGGGACCACCCATCATTCTCTAAAGACTGTCCTATTTGGAAAGAGCAAATGGCCATCAACAGAATTAAATTCACCAAAAATATTAGTTTTGCAGATGCAAAAAAAGTTGGTCCAAGGCAAAGAACCAACACAAAGCTATGCTTCCATTGCCAGAACGTCAGAAGCAAACTCTACAGTCACCAAATTATCTGCAAGTTGTCAGACCAACTTAACATGGGTTACAACAGATTCTCCTCAAATTATTTCAACTGCCATATCTACTAAGACAGCTGAACCACTTCCTAGTACATCTGAAAGGCAGGCAGAGTCATCTTCAGATCACAAGTCACTCACTCAATCACGTTCACAATCTCAATCGTCATCTGATACTCAACAAACTGCTAAAAGCAAACATAAACAGAAGCTTGATGCTTTCAAAAAACAAAGTGGAAGAGCCCAAAAAGGTTCGGAAAATAGAATTCAGTTATATAACAAATACGGATCACTTGAGGACATGGACGTGTCCGAAAACGTCCATTCTAGGGCACATAGCTTGTTGCCCTCGGAAACAGTGCGGGGTAGATCCCCAATTAATCCGCCTAAAAGATAGGTCTATCTACCAATATCGTGCAGTGGAACTGTAGGGGACTACGGACAAATTTTAATGAAATACAGCTAATTGTCCAAGATTTAACACCATCAGCGTTCTGTCTGCAAGAGACATATCTGAAACAGACAGATTATTTTAACTTACGTCAGTTTGAAGCCTATAATTATTTTTCCCCTCCAGCTGATAGAGTCACTGGAGGTTCTACTATCCTTATACGACAGAATGTTATTCACAGCCCTGTTACTCTTAACACTAATCTCCAAGCTGTTGCATTGCGACTTACTCTGGGTGTAGCATTTACGTTGTGCTCTCTGTATATTCCACCTTCATCGAACCTTCAGCTGACTGATCTTCAATCACTCTATGATCAACTCCCGAAACCATGTGTTATCATGGGTGACCTAAACGGTCACAACCCACTCTGGGGCAGTACTACCATTAATACTAAAGGTAAAATAATTGAAGACTTCATTTCCAATAATGACCTGTGCATATTTAATGATGATTCAAGCACCTATCTGCATCCTGCAACTGGCACTTATTCTTCTTTGGATTTATCTCTTGCAGATTCTAACCTCCTGAATGAATTTGATTGGTCTGTTCATAATGACTTTTGTGGAAGTGACCACTTCCCAACTATCCTTTCAGAAATAACTCCATCTGATTCTCCTTCGTACACAAGATGGAACTTTTCGAAGGCTAACTGGTCTTCATTTCAAACTAACTGTAACTCAAAACTGCGACCTGATTGTTTCAGTGATATAACTGATCCCATTCAAACTTTTTCTGATGTTTTAAATGAAATAGCTGATGAGTGTATACCAAAGTCCTCTACGAGTCCACATGTACGAAAACCATGGTTTAATACAGATTGTAGACAAGCCAGAAAAGTGAGGAAAAAGGCAGAGCGTTATTTCCGCCATCATCCAACTGTCCATAACTTAAATAAATTTAAAATACTCAATGCAAAGGCGCGTCGTACCTTTAAACAAAACAAACGACAATCTTGGAGAAATTATGTCTCCAAAATTAATTCGCGCACGCCAATGTCTAAGGTTTGGAACATGGTTCAGCGAATAAAAGGCAAAGATTCAAAATCAGCTGTACACCATCTTAAAGTTGGTGATAACTTGCTAACTGATAAATCTGACATTTCAAATAAAATTGGCGAAACCCTTGCCAAAAATTCATCATCGGCAAATTATGTCCCTGAGTTTCAGAGATATCAGAAACAACAGGAAACGACAAAACTTAATTTCGAATCAAATAACGGTGAAGATTACAATGAAGTGTTTTCATTACATGAGCTACATACTGCTCTTGAGCAAGCTCATGACACTGCGGCGGGTGATGACAATATGCATTACCAGCTACTGAAACACTTACCGGAACCATGTCTGATGACACTTTTAGATATATTTGACCAAATATGGACGTCTGGAGAATTTCCTCCTTCATGGCGTAATGCCATTGTAGTCCCAATACCAAAACCTGGCAAAGGATCATACAGATCCGTCTAATTACAGACCGATCTCTAACTAGCTGTGTTTGTAAAACCATGGAACGTATGGTGAATAATAGATTAACTTGGTATCTTGAAACCAATAACCTTATAACAAATATTCAATGTGGTTTCAGGAAAAATCGTAGTACCATTGATCATTTGGTACGCTTAGAATCCTTTGTTAAGAATGCTATAGTAAGTAAACAACATGCTGTATCAATTTTCTTTGATCTTGAGAAAGCTTTATGATACGACCTGGAAGCATGGCATTTTGAGGGATTTACATGACTTTGGTTTGAGAGGCCGTTTGCCTCTTTTTATATCACGGTTTTAAAAGACAGACAATTTCAAGTCCGAGTGGGTTCAACCCTGTCTGATCATTACAATCAGGATCAGGGTGTCCCTCAAGGCAGTATTGTGTCTGTCACTTTATTTAGTATCAAGATCAACAGTTTATCCAAGGTTTTAAACGATTCCATCGATGGATCACTTTTTGTGGATGATTGTAATATTTCTTGTCGTGGTAAAAATATGCATACTATTGAACGGCAATTGCAGTTGTGTTTAAATAAAATAAATAAATGGTGTCTTGAAAACGGCTTTAAATTTTCTAAATCCAAAACTAATTGCATACATTTCTGCCGTAAATATAAGCCTCATAATCTTTAAATGGCACTCCCATCAAAGTTGTAAAGGAGGCAAAATACTTGGGCCTAATTTTCGATTCCCATTTAACATTCCTGCCACATATTAAATCCCTTAAGGTTAAATGCCTGAAGGCACTCGATTTGTTAAGGGTTGTCTCCAATTCAAAGTCGGGAGGGGATCAAACTACCCTCCTTCACTTATACCGATCATTGGTACGATCTAAACGTGATTATGGCTCCATCGTATATGGTGGAGCCTGTAAAAGCAACCTTAAACTACTTGATTCTGTCCACCACCAAGGCCTAAGACTTTGTCTTGGGTCCTTTAGAACCTCTCCTATTGATAGTCTATATGTTGAAGCAGATGAGCCTTCTCTTACACAATGTCGTATAAAATTATCTTTACAATACATTACTAAACTATATACTAGCGAGTCTAACCCTGCATTTAACTGTGTTTTCAATCCCCTCTATGAGGATTTATACAACAAAAAACCTTCTCTTGTTCCGCCTCTTGGGGACAGAATTAAGCCCTTCATTTCTGCTGCCGGCATTGAGCTGGAAAATATAGCTCCTTCCCGTCTTCTTTCTTCTCCTCCTTGGCAGTTGGTTAGGCCCCAAGTTGACCTAATTTTGACCACATTTAAAAAATCACAAACTAATGAATTACAGTATAAACAAGAATTCAGTCAGTAATAAATATAATACATATAAATCCTTATTTACAGATGGATCCAAGGATGGTGGCGCGGTGGCTTGTGCCACTGTCATTGGATCCAGAACAATCTCCTCTCGTTTACCAGATAACAGCTCTATTTTTACAGCAGAAGCAAACGCCATATTAACAGCTTTAAAATATATTACAAAACACCCTACATATCAACAATATATCATCTTTTCTGACTCACTTTCTTGCCTTCAGGCTATTAAAAATATTTCTTGTAAACATCCACTTTTATTAGAAATTATTGAATTGCATAATGAGCTTGCTACTGGCCAATGCGACATCGTCTAAGGCAGCACTCAACAAATCTGTGACACCACTTCTTATTCCATACTCTGATTACAAAGCTAGCATTAGAACTTACATCCGTGATCTGATGCAGAAGAAGTGGGACACCCAAGTAGGTATTAATAAATTACATGAAATAAAACCCTATATTGGTTACACCTACTTGGGTTGTCAGTCCAGATCATGCGACGATGTCGTATTGGCCACACTAGATATACTCATGCGTACCTATTGAAAGGTGAGGATCCTCCGTTTTGTATCCCTTGTGATGAGAGAACCACGGTCAAGCATGTCCTGCTTGACTGTGTTGAATTCTCCATCATAAGGGATAAATATTTTAATGTTAAAACTGTTAAGGATCTTTTTAGTACTGTTCATGTTCATTTAATTCTTGCTTTTTTAAAAGAAATTGATTTAATTAATGAATTTTGATAAATATGCTCTGTACATATCTGTATTTTAATTATTGGTAGATTTGATTAGTAACTTAGATTGTTAGTGGCTGTACCCTCAAAGGGGGTTGAAGTATTGTAAAATTATTGTCCTCCTGAGAGGGTACGTAAGTCCCAAAACATTTCAAGTACATTTAAGTATACCAGGTGTTTTAATCGTAGTATTTTTGTCATTTTAATGTATGGTTAATTATCGGTATAAACGCCAATGGCTGAAGGGATGGTGTAAATCCAGCTAGGGTCCATGCAGGTAGCAAAGGTAATGTAAGTCCCCATGGGCCTTAGTATGGTGATCTACCTTCAGTTGTTGGCGATCTATAGCCCATTTTTACATTGTATTGTCTTCTTTAATTGGAATATTTTAGCTTTGTTCGCTAGTTTTATATTCATATCTGTGATTATCTAGTATTTTTACTGTCCTTCGTCGGCAGGTTTTTATAATATCTATATATATTCTATTTCAATGTCAAATGTTCTCGTCACGATATGGCTGAAATATTGCCGATGTGACGTTAAATTTTAACTCACTCACTCACTCACATAGCACGGGAGTATTTGTCTTTGTCCAGTTAGAAGTAATTGTACTCATCATCCTAAATAAGACGTGTGATGGCCGAGGATGGAGACTCGAGTATAAAATCACCCAGAAGAGCCTTTAAAATATATCGTTAGCTAGCATAGCCAGTTACTAGTACACTGGCAGCTCACAGCGGTTGAAACATTGCTTCAGATAACACAAGGACAAGGCAGCTCACAGCGGTTGAAACATTGCTTCAGATAACACAAGGACAAGACTCATTCCACAATAACTGAAACCAAGATCATTTAGAGTTTGTTATAGTTTCTGTCCAGAAATAAAATATTAAAAATGTAGTGGATATTCCATTTTGAAATATTATTTGGGAACCAAGTTGTATGAGAGTATACTGATTCAGAAAATATTACTTATTCCATTCACAATGTGTTATGAATTTCATGCGGCTGTTTGTCATAATGTGCACGTGTGTGATGGTCGAGGTAAAATTTGACATTTTAAAGTGAAACCTGACAAGAGTGTTGGAGTACATTCTGGGTGATAAAAACAGACTGAAAGTTGTTCCCATGTTGTTTTGATTTCAATTAAACGGTTTTAGAGAAAGCGTCACGTCAGACACGGCTAGATGAATTTGACATGCTGGGAGTTGGAACGAAACAGAGCAAGGGTGCGAGCAACTCGTTACGTCAGTACGATCGACAGACAAATAATGACGACAGACGTCGATCTGGTTAACAAAGACGAAAATTGACACACACGAATATTTCATTATAACAACTGTTACGGGTGTGAGAGTGGACAGATTATTTGTAATTCGCTACACAGATGAAACCCACATACACTCGACATGTTATCCGCTGAGTGCGGCGTAAAACTAAACTCACTCACTCACTCACTCACTCCCGCGATTGACGGACCGTGACATTACTACAAGAAGTCAAGACGTCTTCGTTACTGACAAGACCGGCAGCGCTGGGTCAATCCTCGTTGGGTAAAAGATATATTTGCAGATGAATCAATGTTCACTTTGGACCTCCTTGACAGGCGCAACGGAATGTGGCGTGGACGGAATGAGCGTTTTCATGCTGCTGACAGAACGATTGTTGTGGTGGTGGCTCAGTAATGGTGTGGGATGTGTTCACCGTGATATAAACAAGAGCCAGTTTAAGTGCAAATCCGTATTGTGTATTGATAATTATTGATAAAAGACATTACTATAAACAAGCGCCAGTTGAAATGCAAATCCATATTGTGTGTATTGATAATTATTCATGAAACACACTGATATAAACAAGAGCCAATTTAAATGCAAATACATGTTGTGTATTGATAATTATTAATGAAACACACTGATATAAACAAGAGCCAGTTTAAGTGCAAATCCATTTTGTGTATTGATAAAACCTCGCGATGTCGACATCACTTGTAAAATGTGTACACCAAAGACAAGGGCTGGGAGTTTGATTGACATAGCGGTAAAATTGATGCTTTATCGAAAGGCCTGAACATGCAACAAACGAGGCTGTTTCTCTGGTCTCTCTGTTTAGGTCTGGTAGGTAGATCGGTGGAAAGGAATTTTGGAGATTTGACCATCATTGAATCATACAGATCATCGATATTCCTAATCCTTAAATTAAACGTCTTAGCAAATTCCTTTTAACTTTTATTTTATTTTTGGAGTTTTAAATAATTTTTGCTGAACTTGTGTTGGTTTACGTTAAAAATAAATTGTATGTCTGTTTTTGTGACATATCATATTAGGTGCGACGTCCTTTCAGTATGCAGCTGCTACCCTTTGGAACTCTTTGTCTCCTGATCTAAAACTAGTACCAACTCTGCCTCTCTTCAAAAACAGACTACAAACACCCCTCTTTCAACGTTATGTTTCATAAATTCTTGTATTTTTTTGTCAGCGCTTTGATTTTTGTCCTTGTGTGATGGAATTCGGCGCTATACAAATACTCTTATTAAATGTTAATTTACGTTTCATGCAGTCAGGCATGTTGAGCACATTGTATGTTATAATATTTTATTATACATGACTAATAATTCTAAAAAATACTAATAATAACATTTGTAAAGATAACGAGTTTCATCAACAGTGTGTAATGTAGTAAAGGTGTACTGCAGCTGGTGTCAACCTCTCAGCTCTAGGCACAGTAAACAAATAACAATTGTTGAATAACCTGGAATGAGTCTGACTCATATAACGGTGTCTGTCACGGGCATGTGTGTCACATATGTGCCTGTACCAGATGTTGTCATGCTAACACAACGTGAAAAGTCAACGTACATACATACTAACATTTGTATAGTGCCAATATCCAGCTCAGCTCAAAGGCGCTTTGTTTTTTCCCTCGTTCACTGGATGTCAATCTCAATGGCACATCGTATTGTCAATCTCAACGCCCTGGGGAGCATACAAGTCTTGCAGCCACTAGGCGCACCGAGTTATTGTGGCATTCCCATCCTTACGAGGTACCCATTCACAGCTGGGTGGACTGGGACACATAGTCACAGTACTTTGTCCAAGTTCACTGCACGTTGCTGCACCTGCAACTGGGTGTTTGCACGTATTCATGTGGCCTCCATCTGGTCATATACCAACGGATTCGTGGGTTATTTTAAGTGCACAGGGTTGTGTAATACACTAGGGGTTGTGAAAAGACTGAAAGAGTCTGCACACAAAGTTGACTCCAAGTTCTTTTACACCCGGTCACAGGTGGGCTCGATCCCGTCATCTCAACCTCGCTGGATCACTAGCCTGGCGCTTTAGCCAGTTCGCCCACCGCGCTCTCATAAAATTCCGCAATTTAGGTTATTGCATGACCATCATACGTTTCTTTTATGACCATTTTGAGTCGAACAAAACTGATTTAGCCTGTAATTACACCAACATGATTGACCATATTCTGATCCGATATTGTCATTTATATCAGTGAATGACATGATGTTAGAAACACACTACAATGAATGATAACCACTTACACTTTATATCTGATATAGATCCATGTCGACAAGCTGCACAATTGCAGTTGTTGTATGAGCATCGCGGATGGTTATATAACTCATGGTAGAGTGAGTGAGTGAGTGAGTTTAGTTTTACGCCGCTTTTAGAAACATTCCAGCAATATCACGGGGGGGAGGGGGGGGGGACACCAGAAGTCGGCTTCACACATTGTACCCATGTGGGGAATCGAACCCGGGTCTTCAGCGTGAAGAGCGGACGCTTTCACTAGGCTACCTCACCGCCTCTCATGGCAGACGGAAACGGAAAACACCTGATGCGTTTCACCAGAGCGAGTACTGATTTACATTATGTCGATTTCGAAGAATTATATCACTAGCTGCCAAGTACTCTATGATAAACATATTTTTATTCAATGAATTATAGATATTTTTCTGATTGTATGCACCGACCTAATATTCATTGATTCATCTGTTAGTACCTGAACTCAGGTCACAATCCAATATTACACATATGCTTACCATTAACGTGGAGATTTGCTGAAGTCATTTAGTCTGTTTGCACAGCCTCATAGACAGCACAGCCACCCTGAAGTATGGCTGAATACCGCTCCGTATATCAAGTCAACACTGTACAACACGAGAAGGTGTTAGAGATTGTCCAGCTAGGTGAACGTCGATACTTAGACAATGACCCATCAGAGGTCAAATGCAGGTTACTCACGGGTGTAAGTATAGGTCATCAAAATGTCACGCCCCAAATGTTTTAATACAAACACACTGTGAAAAATCGAGGTAAGCCCTCATAATTCCGCAATATAGTTTGCTGCATGACCATCATACGTTTCTGGTATGGCCAACATAGTATGCTGGTATGACCAACATATCTTGCTGGTGTGACGATTATATAGGTAGCTGGTATGACAGTGAAAGGCTGCTGCCATGACCTCGATAAGTTGCTGGTATGATCAACATGGGTTACTGACATGATCGTGATAACTTGTTGGTATGACCAACATGGGTTGCTGACATGATCGTGATACGTTGTTGGTATGATCAACATGGGTTGCTGACATGATCGTGATAACTTGTTGGTATGATCAACATGGGTCGCTGACATGATCGTGATACGTTGTTGGTATGACCAACACGGCTTGCTGACATGATCGTGATAACTTGTTGGTATGATCAACATGGGTCGCTGACAAGATCGTGATACGTTGCTGGTATGATCAACATGGGTTGCTCACATGATCGTGATAACTTGTTGATATGATCAACATGGCTTGCTGACATGATCATGATCGTGATACGTTGCTGATATGACCAACATGGGTTGCTGACATGATCGTGATAACTTGCTGGTATGATCCACATGGCTTGCTGACATGATCGCGGTGGGCAAGAGGTGTGACCAACATACGATTAGGTTGCTGGCATGCCCATCATAAGTTGCTGGTATGACCATCATAATTATCTGGCAGGAACCAGATGGTATAGGTCTCCAATTCACTACACTTCATTGTGATGATATGATTCCCTGATAGAGCTGGTCGAGCTGATCCAATGCTGGTCGTCGAACATGCATTTGATGGACAGGTTAATGAGTTGAGTATGTTTCAGGCAGGAAGAGTTATTGCTTATAGTAAGGTCTTTTGTTTTTCAACAATTACTGCGCGTGACTAATGTGAATAATACATCACCTGTTGTTTTGCTATGAAATGGTGCTGCGGTATTGTTAAGGATTTACGAACACGATTAATATAAATGAAATATTTTCTGTGAAAGCTGTTACATGTAGTTCGGATGCTAATCTGTGGGCTATTTTATATTCACGTACAGTTGCATTTCCAATTAGTGCTACTGGATGAATATCTACCATGATGAATATCTACCATGTCAAGTAAACTGAGAACCACTGCCCTCGTAAAAATATATTCGATATATACTTTGCTAAAAATAGTCTATGTACCATACGCATTTCTCCACGCAAAATGCAGACTCCACGCACCCAAAAAATCTGATTATTATTACGCCGGATAACCCAAGCTGCCTGTTAGGCGCTAGAAGGTTATAATCACATGACTTATCCCACCGGGTACTCATTTTCTGCTGGATGAACAGAAGCAAGTTTGAACAAACTCACTTGCCTTCGGTTAGACCACAAGCATCACATGTGCTTCGTTGTGGGGCAGGACTGAATACCTCAAAACTCTCAGGAGTCAAGCTGCCAAACACGGTCACCCATCCAAGAACTCTCTGTGCCCATCGTTGCTTAACTGCACCAGTTTTTGACCTGAGCGATATGCACAGGACCCCACAGCACCACATACTCCCGACACATACTCAAGACATGTACCCCGACACATACTGCCGACATATACTCAAGACATGTACCCCGACACATACTCAAGACATATACCTCCGACAAGCAAAGCCACGGATGTAACGACATGGTGAGTTGTGATTAAGGAGTAATATGCTCCGAAACGTGATGTTCCCCATATTACAGGCGTTGAGTTTCCTCCTGCAAAGACCTTACGGTGTAGTTGTATTTTTTAAATAGATAGTGATAGATTGGCTTTGTGGTCATAGTTGAATTGCAGGACATGTAGACATATAATCAGTTATGCATATCAACTGCTGGAATTTATGTATAAGGAATATGTAAGTATGTATGTGTATACCATTCCGTGCTTTGTCTAGGAACTCCCCTGCAGTCAGACTCAGCTTCAAATGATATCAACATTCTCAACAAAATTAGAAACTTGATCCCTACATTATTCTTGTCCTGTCCTGCACAATGTAAAAGCATGTTGACTGTTAGAACTTGGTTTTGGGGGCCGACGTAAAAAATGCGAAAAACGTATATCACAAAAATCACGAACAGAGCGTTACGTAATCACAGCGATCACACGTGTGTCAGAATGCAAGAACACATGCATTTTAATAAGAGAAGTGAGTATACAAAGACTGCGCAATGGCGGTCTTCATTATGTAAATGCATAATGCATGGCCTTCATGTGAACCAAAATCCAGAGGCCCAATATAAGGCGCAATAACAAACGCTATCATTAACACCATTCATATGGATCTAAACGTTTTCCATTGTTATTTAATAGACGTTCAACAACATTTCCGCTAAAACTTACCATTAAAAGATGGAAGATATGGGACATAATGGGCGATTATCAACACATGTGCTAAAATAATGATGTTAACGATATTTATTTGTTCCGCCCCATGTATTGTGTGTACAATTTCGTGACAATATCGACCTGACATGCAACATGAACGTTCATGTCGGTGTGAGAAAGGGTGTGTGTGTCGTTTATATCATGTAAAGGCGACTTTCGTGTCTCAAAACCGCCTAAAGGAGACATACAGTAAAACTTTGAAATCATATCATTTATTAAGCATGTAAATATGAAATATCTTAAAGAAGAAATCTTTTTTAGCAAGTCAAAATTTGAAGCCAAAAACATTTAAAAATTAGTGTTCGAGTTTTCTTTCTCTGGAGTAAAGATGGGCATTATTCTTGTAACGTATGCTTTGATCGATTTTCGTTGAAAATGCCACGAAAAAAATTCTAACCCCCTCGCACAGTTGTGAAGGGCGCCAATGGGTAGTCAGCCTGTCATGGAACGTCAGGCATTGTTTTCTCAATAATAGGATTCTGCAATCCACTTGTCTGTCTGTATTGTTACCTGGATGATAGCAGTATGGTATAAATCTGTTTTTGTAATATTGTGCATACTACTTCCATTGTGAGATTTAATTAAACAAGTATCAAGTTAATATTCTGCATCAATGACACTATTAGTATTTATTTTTATGAAATGGTGTCATCTACAGAATAACTTTTAACAAAAAGAGATTTTAATAATCCTTTCATATTTGTAATAATTTGTAATATATTAGTATTATTTCGTTTCGCTATTAATCATAAGTCTATGATGACTTTTGTATGTTCCGAGTGAGAATGCCCGTCTCGATTTTATATGCAATTAGTGTAAATATTCATGGCGCGTTCAGAAGCAGAATGAAAGATACCGAAGCCCATCCACCTGTTATCGCTGAAATTCCACAGCATCGACACCAGACAATACCCAACAGTGAGTAAGGTTAGTTTTGCACCGCTTTTAGAAATATTCCAGCAATATCACGGCGGAGGGTTTAGTCTCTATTCGACTACATCTCAATTTGCCTACATCTCAATTCGCATACAAAAACAATGTAGATTGTGTGGATTGAGCATGCACCCCTACTCTTATAATGAATCTGACTCACTGAGCCAAGCACTGACAGTCACAATGGCTCACCTGCAGAGGGCAGAGTTCATCTTGTCTCAGAGAGAGACAATGTAGATAGATTGATCATGGAGCAGCTGTCCGCCCCAAATCAAGGATCTACCGAAACCTGGAGAGTCGCTTGGACAGACTGAGAGAGCAACTTGCTTCTGGGAGAATATCACCCCTTCAATTCCTCGACGCAGCTGGTCACCTTATCAAGTTGAAGTGAGAATGGACAATGTCACGATTGTGATCGGAAAATGACAAATAACAGAATAAATAAGTAACAGACAAATAACAGACATAAATTCTTTAAAAAAAACTTTCTTTTTGTCCTTCAACTACTTCAACTAGAAGATGATGTGATGATATGATGTGATAAATAAATTATCATTTCACTGTGATCAGAAAATGACAAATAACAGAAATAAATACTTTCTTTTTGTCCTTCAACTACTTCAACTAGAAGAGTCCACTTTTAGATCATAGGGGTGCCACTAGTTCACCATTGCGTAATCAACAGTCAACAGACCATGACATGTTGTTTTAAGACTGTAGGCGAGTTAGGATGTAGGCAAAATGAGAACATACCCGGCGGAGGACACCAGAAATGGGCTTCACACATTGTTCCCATGCGGGGAATCGAACCCGGTCTTTGGCGTGACGAACGAACGCTTTAACCACTAAACAACCCCACCGCCTCTATTATCCAACAGGCTACCACGCAGATCTTGGTGTATGTTGTTTCTAATTGGGCCTTCTTAGACTGCGGTTTCGCTGGTTGTGATTCTATTATTCCAAATCAATATGTTGTGGTGATATGGTTCAGTATTTTGGGGTCAAGTATTTCTGAGTCACAGTTCACTGAAGCAGCCCAGTGCATCCGAACAATAGACAAACAGCTGTGTCTCAGGGCTGGATCAACTCCATGTTCCCAGATACATCCCGCATCCATATGGACAGGTGATCTGTGTTTCATACTGCACAGTATTTTAGTAATATGATCAGTCATGAAAGTTCACACTACTGTCAAAGCCAGTAAAACCCGTAACGACTATCCTAGTATAGAGACTACTATACCTGCCACATAAATAAGATAAGATAATACTTTATTATCCCGAAGGAAATTTTGGTTACATCGTAAAACACATGAGACAGAACAAAACAAGGAATCGCAAGATATCACATTTCAGTATGCACTGCGATAGTAAACAAAGAAATAGATAAGAGCACTAAAACTGGTGAGGAGTAGGATATGATGAACTGAAATGATGAGAAAACCGGCAGTGGTGTGAAATGGTATACATGATGTTAGATGATAAGGTGAATATACATATTTAAGATTAACTGTTGTTAAAATAATGAATACCGGCTGTGACAAAAAAGTGACGGAACCTGTTTGTTCTAGCTATCGGCATGCGCAGACGACGATTGCAGTGGAAGAAATTCAAAATCGTTAAAAAAAGAATGTTAGAGCTGTCTTTTACACTTTTTTTATAATTTGCTGCTCGTAAAGTAGGCCGATAGATGTTATTGACTCAGTGCCATAGATTTTGCGTCAATTTTGTTGAGTTTAGCTTTATTTTGAACAGACGGGTTACCAAACCAACACAAGAAGGTTAAAAGTTAAAATGCTTTGGATAAATGTTTTGTAAAACAGTACCATAAGAAAACAATCAATGTTAAAATTGTTTAAACGACGTAAGAAATACAATCTCTGCTGGCCTTTCTTGTACAGGTTACATTGTCATTCCAATTAAGATTACAATCAATTAGAGCCTAAATATTTGTATTTTATCACTATTTCAGTTTCCTCGTTGTTGATTACAATAGGGTCCACAGAGTTAGATGATTTCTATAATCTGAACTGTGAAAAAATCTATACGCACAAAACCTAACACTACTATCCACACTCCAACACTGCAACGGGCACTACTATACACATTTTATCCACGAAACACAACACCGGGACTTCTATACACGTTATCAACCAGCAACACCCCTGAAGACCGAAGACCCGTGCAGATGAGGGTTAGAATTGGTCTTCCGTAACCCATGCTTGTCGGAAGAGGCGACAACGGGACTGGGGAGTCACGACTTGGTTGACACGTGTCATCGTATCCCAGTTACGTAGATCGATGCTCATGCTGTTTATCACTGGATTGTGTGGTCCAGACTTGAATATTGCAGAGTGCGCCGAAAAACTAATCTCAATCACTCACTCACTCGCTGAGCTTCACCATCAAAATCACATAACACAGCAATCTATTATCCACACTACATACCAGTGGACAGTGCCACTGATATTACAGAACACGGCCAGATGGCACCAAACACTGCAATCCATGTCAGGTAAGAATGAAATAGCGATACCACAGCACTGAACACTCACTTCTATGTCAACATAACATTGAGCACTATTATCCCCCTTCATAACACCAGATACCACTATCCACGCCCCATAACACCGGACACCACTATCCACGCCCCATAACACCGGACGCCTATATCCACGCCCATTAACACCAGACACCACTATCCACGCCCCATAACACGGACACCACTATCCACGCCCCATAACAACAGACACCACTATGCATTCCCCATATAACCAGACACCACTATCCACGCCCCATCACACCAGACACCACTATCCACGTCCCATAACACCAGACACCACTATCCACGTCCCATAACACCAGACACCACTATCCACGCCAATAACACCTGGGCACCACTATCCACACCCTATAACACCAGACACCACTATTCCACGCCCCATAACACCAGAACACCACTATCCATGCCCTATAACACCGGAAACCACATAGCCACGCCCCATAACACCAGACACCACTATCCACGCCCCATAACACCAGGACACCACTATCCACGCCCCATAACACCAGACACCACTATCCATGCCCCATAACACCAGACACCACTATCCACGCCCCATAACACCAGACACCACTATCCACGCCCATAACACCGGACACCACTATCCACGCCCCATAACACCAGACACCACTATCCACGCCCCATAACACCAGACACCACTATCCACGTCCCATAACACCAGACACCACTATCCACGCCCATAACACTGGACACCACTATCCACGCCCCATAACACCGGACACCACTATTCCACGCCCCATAACACAAGACACCACTATCCATGTCCCATAAACACCAGACACCACTATCCACGCCCCATAACACCGGACACCACTATCCATGCCCCATAACACCAGACACCACTATCCACTCCCAATAACACCAGACACCACTATCCACGTCCCATAACACTGGACACCACTATCCACGCCCCATAACACCGGACACCACTATCCACGCCCCATAACACCAGACACCACTATCCATGTCCCATAACACCGGACACCACTATCCATGCCCCATAACACCGGACACCACTATCCACGCCTCATATAACACCAGACACCACTTTCCACTCCATATAACACCAGACACAACTATCCACGCCATATAACACAGGCTGGACACCACTATCCACGCTCCATAACACCAGACACCACTATCCTCGCCATATAACACTAGGACACAACCATGCATCATATATAACCAGACACAACTATCCACGCCATATAACACCAGGCACCACTATCCATGCCCATATAACATAGGACACTACTATCCACATCATATAACACCAGACACCACTATCAACATCATATAACAATAGGCACCACTATCCACATCATATAACACCAGGCACCACTATCCACGCCCCATAACACAGAAACCACTATCCACATCCCATAACACCGGACACCACTATCCACATCATATAACACTAGGACACAACTATCCATGCCATATAACACCAGACACAACTATCCACTCCATATAACACTAGGCACAACTATCCACGTCATATAACATCGGGCACCACTATCCACATCATATAACACCGGGCACCACTATTCCACATCATATAACACCAGACACCACTATTCCACGCCCCATAACACCAGACGCCACTATCCACATCCATATAACACCAGACACCACTATCCACATCATATTACACAAGGCACCACTATCCACATCCCATAACACAAGGCACCACTATCCACATCATATAACACCGGACGCACTTACCCACATCATATAACACTAGGGCACAACTATCCACACCATATAAAACCAGGCACACCTATCCACATCATATAACACTAGGCACAACTATCCACATCATATAACTCCAGGCACAACTATCCACATCATATAACACTAGGCACAACTATCCACATCGTATAACACAAGGCACAACTATCCACATCATATAACACTAGGCACAACGACCCACATCATATAATACCAGGCACACCTATCCACTATCATATAACACCAGGCACAACTATCCACATCATATAACACTAGTCACAACTATCCACATCATATAACTCCAGGCACACCTATCCACATCATATAACACCAGGCACAACTATCAACATCATATGGCAACAGGCACACCTATCCACATCATATAAGACTAGGCACAACTATCCACATCATATAACACAAGGCACAACTATCCACACCATAGAACACCAGGCACAACTATCCACATCATATAACACTAGGCACACCTATCCACATCATATAACATTAGGCACAACTATCCACACCATAGAACAACATGAAGGAGATTATACAGGCAATAACGAAATTCTACTTCACGGGAATACCCCGTCATTTCATCCCAAAACTAATTGAGCATACATGGAAAATGGTATTAATGACTCAATCTGTTTTCTTATTAGGCAATGTTTTTACAACTATCGGGTAAGTGCTACTGCAACTGTGAGATGACACATAGGACATAAGCTTATACCTCATCTAATGCTGGCTTACCATATTATGTGCTTGTGCCACTCTTGAGAAGTGAGGATGACCAAGTGAAAATGGTCTTCTTTAAAGAAACAATTGGCAGAAATTCAAGATTTCTATGAGAAGCTTCTTAACCTCTGGACACAGTTCACAGACAAGGAGCTCTCCTCAAGTTCATTCCTGTCCAAGGCAGCTTCTTGCTATCGTCCAAAAACGATATTGCTATTATTCCAAAAACCTGAATAAGCTGTTTCGACACTATACCCAGATCAATAAACTATTGAAAGAATTTGATAGTATGGTGATAATAATAATACTAACTAGGATTGCCTCCAGGGCAATACTGACGGTCTTCAGACTTCCCCATACACTCCCCGTGGCTGCCTTTACTTGTACTGTTTCTTTGGACGCCATTTGGAGCGTCCATAACAGTGTTTTTGAGATTAATTTGGCATTGATTCCATGCTGCTGACACAAACGCAAAGCATAGAATTGAGCAATATATATAGGCATATATTAAAAGAGAGATTACTGGTAAATGATGTACATTTTGTTGTGGTCAAAATGTCAAGCGTATTCCTGTCACAGTCAGGTAAGTAAACAAACTGCTGGATAGATCACATCCTGGCAATTCCAGAACACTAATTGTTGTGACAGTAGACCTAAGAACAACGGAGTTACAGGAGGTTAAAGAGGAAACTATTTCTATGGGCACTGAAAAACCAGGAAGTGGGGATTGTTGCTAGATTGTACTGACGCTTCCTTCAGCTATCTAACCACTAACGAAATACAAAAAGGCCTAATGTTCGTGATTGGGCCGTGATTGTGACGTAATTAGTGCCTTTTACACTACAATCCTGTGAAGTAAAAATGTGCCCCATTCAATTACCTACAATTTGGTACCTTGAAAAATTAAATCCATTGTGTTTTCGAAGAGCTGGGACATTTTTATGAACCCTATGAAAATGCATTTTGACAAAATTGACCAACTTCCAAAGGCGATAACTCCATATTTCTTGAAGATATCGACATGCCTTTAGCAATCTAAGTAGTCCCTGGTGCGGGCTTTACAACGATATATCACACACGATTGTACTATTTGCCGTTCAGAAGGAGAAGATTATGAAACACAGGCACCGTCAAAACGAGCGGAAATGTGAAAAATGGTAATGTTTGTGTTTGTGTCGTAATTAGGACTTAAGTATTGATTATGACAAAATAATAATGTGAAGCAAACATGTTTCCCTTGCAATTATCTACCATTTGGTACCTTCAAAAATTCAATCCATTGTGTTTTTGCAGAGATGTGACATTTTTATGAACCCAATGGAAATGCGCCTTAGAACAATTTACCAAATTCCCAAGGCGATAACTCCAAAACCATTCACGATATCGACATGCTTTGGGCTTTCTATGTAGTCCGGAGTGTGGACTTTACAACGATATATCAAACACGATTGTACTGTTTGCCGTTCAGTAGAAGAAGATTTTTAAACACAGCCACCGTCAAAACGCAAAAATCGACAAAGATTTCAGCTTTTTCAAACTTGAGGAAAGTTTATCATGGCTGCCAACTTCTGCTATTCGTTAAATCGAAGCGGTATGATGATGTCTACATTGAGTGAAAATTTAGTCAATTTATCTGTTATAGTTTTTGAGATATTGAGGTGTAAAGATTTTGACATTTTGGGTAGTCTGCCCTTACCGGAAGCGGAAGTCGGGACTTTTTCGACTACCTATCAATGTCAGCACACAGGCTATCACCCCTGAAAGTTTCATGAAAATCGACCTAGTAGTTAGTTCAGGAGAGCTGTCACAAACTTTGTGTAAATAATAATAAGAAGAAGAATATTCGGATAATAACAGTAAGTCTTCCAGACTTTCGCCTAAAGACCTAATGATTATTATTATTTGCTGGGGTGAAACAACCTCTAAATGGGGTGAAACTGTTATGGGTGAAACAACCAGAGTGAAACAGCCTCGGGTGACTCTGTGCTGGGGTGAACGTGTTTGGGGTGAAGTAAGCCCTTACCGTGTGGTGCAATCTAGAGATAATCCGTCGTAATGCATGACAATACACTTGTCAGGAATGTACTGCTCTCTAATGTAAGCAGTGGCAAGGAAGCTACTACACTAAAGTGCCTTTGGAGTTCATGTTTGTTTCTGGAACAACAGATACTAATCTGGCATAGTATGGAACAATCTGGAGGTCATTCTAACACAATTCTTATTCTGGACGCCCTCGTGTCACATTCCCCACAATGGGCACAATACGTGAAACCCATTTGTGGTGCTCCAATCCGTGATATTGCAAAAGCGGCGTAAAGACCAATTCGCTCACTTACCACAGAGCAGAGCGACACAGATGTGAACCGACCGTAAAGAAATGATTCATTATTGCAGCAAACAGCATTACTGCTAATTATAAACTTTACAAACAGGTTTGAAAAAGAATCAAGTTATGACTCACTGCTAAGTGTTGACTGACACGGTTTCATTTGTTAAAATATGAATCTACGCGTTTTCGTTTGTGTCATGGTGTATCACATCAACGCGGGACGAAATCCCAGATTGAAGCAGCCTAAAGAAGACTGTAATTTTTGTGAAACCCGAGAGTAGGATTAAGATGCCGACGAATCAAGTATCCGTATTATGATCTAAACAATCGAAAAAGACATATACAGTCAGCTCTCGTTAATCCGACACTCATTAATCCGACAATCACGTTAATCCGACAAAAAAATTACGGGATTTAAAACAGTGATAATTACTCTCGTTAATCCGACATTCTCGCATTCCGACTCCGACTGCTGATATGCGGTGAAAACAAACGTGAGTTTTGTGCCGATGTGGTTATGAAATAGATATGAAACTGATTGATTATGTGATTATGTATGTATGTTATGCCTTCTATGAATGTTAATAAATGATAACAAGGATGTATTGTTATTATGTTTTATTTCTGTGAATATTTTTAAATACGATGAAGATAACTAGATCTACCATTTCTGATATGCATGCAACAGTATGACGATCATGACATTTAGTAAACATTGATATTTTCACACAAATACATTAATCCGACATTTTCGTTAATCCGACATATTTCTCTGCAACCACGAGTGTCGGATTAACGAGAGTTGACTATATTGGACCTCGATATTCATATCACGAGCTGAAGATTTCATATGCCTCGAAACAGTCTGTACCTGCATACAGTGTATTGTACGAGGTACATGTAAATATATGATAGTACACGTGGCCACGTGACCCCTGTGATGCGTGTCACTGTCAGACCATAAGCTGGCGAAGAACACTTTAACCCTAACCCTGCCATGTCGTTACTGTATTGTACTCGACAGCTCACAGCCAGCACGTATCCAGCTAACAGCGTGTGGCTATTTCGAAAGCAGGCGCGCACCTGTGAGCTTTGTCAGATTGCTGCATGGTTTTTGGTTGTGCGGTGGAAATTTCAGCAACGGAAGAAGACATTCGACGTGAATGTGCATATAGAATACGGTACTTCTGACTGGTATTGTCAGGAAGGATGGGATTGACAGTAATTGCAGGTAAGAGCCACCTCCTCAACAAATATAATCTTGCTTTACACAAACGTGATGGTTTAAAATGAAGACCCTATAGAGGTAGGGTATTGATGTATCCTGAGTTTCACGAGCTTCACGTGTAGGCGCCAGTAACAGTCACGGATGAGAGTCAAATCCAGACAAATACAGACGTGGTGTCACGCCCTGAGTCAAATCACAGACTGTAGACGTGGTGTAGCGTTTAGTTTTACGCCGCACGCAGCAATATTCCAGCTATATGGCGGCCGTGTGTATATAATCGAGTCTGGACCAGACAATCCAGTGATCAATAGCATGAGCATCGACCTGCGCAATTGGGAACTGATGACATATGTCAACCAGGGTGCCGTTGTACAAAGCAACCTTAGCGCTACGCCAGTCGTAAGTCTATGTTAAGGTATGGGAGTTACGAACACCTTAGCGCTAAGATTGCTTTGTACAACGGCACCCTGGCCAGCGAGACTGACCACCCGATCCCGTTAGTCGCCTCTTACGACAAGCATGGGCTACTGAAGGTTCATTCTAGCCCGGACCTTCACGGGTTCACAATTTTAGACTCACTTAAAGCGTGACTTTGAGTGAGTGAGTTTAGTTTTACGCCGCACTCAGCAATATCCCAGCTATATGGCGGCGGTCTGTAAATAATCGAGTCTGGACCAGACAATCCAGTGATCAACAGCATGAGCATCGATCTGCGCAATTGGGAACCGATGACATGTGTCAACCAAGTCAGCGAGCCTTACCACCCGATCCCGTTAGTCGCCTTTTACGACAAGCATAGTCGCCTTTTATGACAAGAATGGGTTGCTGATCGAAGGCCTATTCTACCCCGGATCTTCACGGGTCCACTTAAAGCACTCACTATATGTTATGTTTGTATATGTGGTTACATCGAAGAAGAATTTCTCCACTCACTTGGGGGAACTAACTGCAAACCTTATGCAGATTAATTGCACGGATATCATGAACCAAACTGCTGAAACGCATGTGCACATATCGTGCATGTGAACAGCTGCGTTTTGGTGTAAAGTTTTGTTAAGAATTCACCAATTTTCACTGAGTTTCATCATTTATTGAACCCGTGACAATAATTTTTTCAACGTTGCGCATTTGTTTTACAATGCATCAGTTCATGTGTAAACAGTATCCTTAAACTGTATAGTTGAGTTGAGTTGAGCTGAGTTGGGCTTTACGTCACATCGGCATTATTCCAGCCATATAGTGACGAGAACAAGTCTGCATTAATAAACATCGTAAGTACAGAGTCAAAATGAGTTTGATTTCAAAAACATATATTCATTACATTGTCATTTAAAAACAGGAAACGTCATAGCACTAAATTTAAAGGCAGGCAATTTGTTAGTCAACACAGCTGTTCAAAACGTTAGTGAGGCTGTTGATTTTGATGCTAAAAAATGTGACAGACAGGATGCTGCCTTGAGGGACGCCCTGGTCTTGGTGGAAATAATCAGACAATGTGGAACCTACCCGTACTTGAAATTGTCTGTTGTTTAAAAACTGAGATATGAACTGAGGTAGTCTATCCCTCAATCCAAATTCATGTAAATCTTTTAAGATACCATGTTTCCACGTTGTATCGTATGCTTTTTCTAAATCGAAATTTTGCAAAATCTAGTTTGGATCAGTTGACTAAAGTAATTGGCTACATTTACACTAGTGAATCTAATCTTTTGATGGGTAGTAAATTTATAATTATCTTTAAGGATACATATTGAGGGTATTTCTTGTAAGATTGCGTGGTTTTAAGGCTTAACAACTATAAAACTACTGAAAAGCAACTGATTTGGGTGAAATTGTTTAGTGGGGCACAACATTTTCTTGATAGTATACATACCTGAGCAAAACGGAGGGGATGTCCATTGTTGTAGCAGCTATTTATGATTGTGACACCTGCGGAATGACGGTCATACCAGCAATCTAAGATGTTGATCCCACCAACCGGTGATGATGTTGGCCCGCAACCTTTCAATGTCACATCAGCAACGCATGGTCACACCAACACCTAGTGGTGGTCAAACCAGTAACGTAATGGTCATCCCAGAAACTCGTGATGAGCACACCAAGGTGTTCACACCAGAAACGTATGATGAGCATACTGGCAACCTATATTTGCAACCAATGATGGTTAAATCATCAACCTAAGTCTGTCATACCAGCAACCTAATACTTTGTAACTCGAACCAACTTTGATCATGTCAGCAACCCATATTGGTCATACCAGCAACTTATCACGATCATGTCAGCAAGCCATGTTGGTTATACCAGCAACTTATCACGATCATATCAGCAAGCCAGTACCAAGCCGATGTTGGCCATGTTGGTCATACCAGCAACTTATCACGATCATGTCAGCAAGCCATGTTGGTTATACCAGCAACTTATCACGATCATATCAGCAAGCCATGTTGGTCGTACCAGCAACTTATCACGATCATGTCAGCAGCCATGTTGGTCATACCAGCAACTTATCACGATCATGTCAGCAACCCATGTTGGTCAACTTATCACGATCATGCAAGCCATGTTATCACCAGCAACTTATCACGATCAGCCACCCATGTTGGTCGCAACTTATATCCAGCAACTATGCTGGTCATACCACCAACTTTATCACGATCATGTCAGCCACCCATGTTGGTCGTACCAGCAACTTATCACGATCATGTCAGCAACCCATGTTGGTCATACCAGCAACTTATCACGATCATGTCAGAAACCCATGTTGGTCATACCAGCAACTTATCACGATCATGTCAGCAACCCATGTTGGTCGTACCAGCAACTTATCACGATCATGTCAGCAACCCATGTTGGTTGTACCAGCAACTTATCACGATCCTGTCAGAAATCCATGTTGGTCATACCAGCAACTTATCACGACATGTCAGCTACCCATGTTGGTCGTACCAGCAACTTATCACGATCATGTCAGCAAGCCATGTTGGTTATACCAGCAACTTATCACGATCATATCAGCAAGCCATGTTGGTCATACCAGCAACTTATCACGATCATGTCAGCAGCCATATGCTGGTCATACCACCAGCTTATCACGATCATGTCAGCAGCCCATGTTGGTCATATCAGCAACTTATCACGATCATGTCAGCAACCCATGTTGGTTATACCAGCAACTTATCACGATCATGTCAGCATCCCATGTTGGTCATACCAGCAACTTATCACGATCATGTCAGCCACCCATGTTGGTCGTACCAGCAACTTTTCACGATCCTGTCAGCAACCCATGTTGGCTGTACCAGCAACTTATCACGATCCTGTCAGAAATCCATGTTGGTCATACCAGCAACTTATCACGACATGTCAGCAACCCATGTTGGTCGTACCAGCAACTTATCACGATCATGTCGGCTACCCATGTTGGTCGTACCAGCAAGATATCACGTCCCTGGCCCCAACCAATGTCGGTTATAATAGCATCCATTGTCGGTCGTACCAGCGACTTATGTTGGTTATACCAGAAACGTATGATGTTCAGGCGGCAACCTAAATTGCTGAATTATGAGGGTTTACCCTGAATTTTCACGTTGTGATTGCATTAAAACATTTGGGGGCGTGACCTTTTGATCACCTATACTTACACCTGTGAGTAACCTGCATGTGACCTCTGATGGGTCATTGTCTAAGTATCAACGTTCACCTACAAGCTGGACAATCTCTAACAACTTCTTGTGTTGTACAGTGTTGACTTGTTATCAGCAGCGGTATTCGGCCATACTTTAGAGTGGCTGTGCTGTCTATGAGGCTGTGCAAACAGACTAAATGCCTTCAGCAAATCTCCACGTTAATGGTAAGCATGTGTGCAATATTGGATTGTGACCTGAGTTCAGATACTAACAGATGAATCAATGAATATTAGGTCAGTGCATACGATCAGAAAAATATCTATAATTCACTGAATAAAAATATGTTTAGCATACAGTACTTGGCAGCTAGTGATATAATTCTTCGAAATCGAGTTAGTGTGATCAGTACTCACTCGGGTGAAACGCATCACGTGTTTTCCGTTTCGGTCTGCCAGGAATTATACAATGAAGTCACCCGCGATACTCATACAACAACCGCCATTGTGCAGATTGTTGACATCGATCTATTCGATGTAAAGTGTAAGTAGTTATGATTCATTTGTAATATGTAACATCATGTCACTCACTGATATAGATTACAATACAGGATCAAGATATGGTCAGCCATGTTAGTGTATTTACAGGCTAACTTAGTCTCAAATGCTCGACTCAAAATGAACCTCTTCATCAGCGTGTAAGCGTATTTGATACAACAAACCTTCTGATAAATATCTAATAACAGTCGCTTTCTCGCCTCTGTTAAACAGACAAGCAATACTTATAAAGTTGCCCAAATGTAATGGGACTTTAGTTCATGCATAAACAGCAAAACGAAATATGGAATTGCTTATCCTTTTCATGACAGATGGAGAAACGTGGGGGAAATAACTGTGTTATATACACTGAGTGTAAACGTGTCCTGGGTTCATATTTCTGAACAGACGCCTCCAAACATGTCATTCTGATTATGTGCATTGTTTCTATACACAGACTGCCATTCCCTGAACCCGTGAAGGATGGCGCACAGGAACAACATCGACCATGGGTACGCATGGGTGGCCCTAGGCGCAGCACTCAGCATTCAGCTTATGGTGGCTTTCGTTGTGTTTTCATCAGGAGTAATTAACATCGCTATCATGGAAGAGGTGGAGAATGACATCACAAAAACGTCATGGATTGGATCATGTCAGAGTGGCACATTTACGCTTTTAGGTAGGACGGAGATGTAAACATTGATATACACTGTATATTTATGCATCAACCTTTTACCAATAGAAGCGACAGGTATGAGAGAAAAAAGGGCAACAATCATTTTCATATATTGGTGTAGCATGTCACACAAGAACATTCAACACAACAGAACAATCGAAATCAGGGATAACATCGAACACATGCACCCAAAATGCTGATGACGAATGTATAATGAAATTATTATTATTTACTATAGGATATTTATTTAGCGCACATATCCACGCAACTAGTACATGATCAAGGCCCTGGGTTTCTTTCACTCGAGCATTGGATGTCGATATCAAAGGCACATCATATTATCAATCTCAACACTCATTCACCAACTGATTCGTAGGTTCTTTTAAGTGCACAGAGTTGTGTACTGTACACTAGGGGTTGTGACAACACTGAAAGAGCTGCACACAAAGTTGTACCCTTGCTTTTTTTTACACCCGGTCACAGGTTGGCTCGATCCCATTACCTTAAGCTCGCTGGATCACTAGCCTGGCGCCCAAGACAGTTCACCTACCATGCATATGAAATACAACAAGCAACAAGCAAGACCAATTCTAACCTAGATATTGATGTCAACCGGGGTTCCTTAAGTTCATACGTACATAGGCAAATATCTGCCGTTGTCAATGCTTCATCAAAGATGTTATCCCCTTCAAATATGTTCTTCCCGCAGGTCCTGTGTCTGGTATCATTCAACATCGTGTTGGTTCCAAATTGACAACATTCGGTGGTGCAATTCTGGTGTTACTAGGCATGACTATCGCTTCGTTTTGTCGGACAGTTACAGGTCTGTTGGTTACATACGGATTTATTTCAGGTAAGCTCTCGCGTTATATTCCAAATTCCAAATATGTAGCCTTAATATATCAAATCATTGTGTCTCGCATTTCCCGAAGATATTAGATATGAGGCAATAAGAGGCAATGCGTGTGAAACGACATCAGTGAGTGAATGAGTTGGGTTTTACGCAGCTGTTAGCAACATTGGAGCAATATCACGGCGGGGGACACCAGAAATGGGCTTCACGCATCAAGGTATATATTGCCACCTAACTGAGCCTAACCACTATATTACTGAAACATGTTTCGAACCCACAGCCTCAGAGTCAGGCACCTGATCGCCAGCACACAAAGTGCCGTCTAACCCGCTCAGCCGCCGCGAGTTCCACAAAAATGGAAGTAGAAGAGATGGTAGTCTGGACCACAAACCCATCTGATAAGTGTAAATTGACCCAACTTCAAAGGCCGAAAGCTATGAATACGCAATGTCATTTAGAAAGCGGTCAAGTGTAACGTATGTTTTATGAGATTACAATTTCTCTGTAACGAAGAAACTTTCTCTGAGGGTGTGGTTTCGAATCCCTGATGGGACTCAACCCAACACGCGTACTAGAATCTGCACTTTACTGAGAAAGTGTAGTCCCAAACGCAACATGTGTTACATTCGACCACTTTCTAAATGGCATTGTGTATTCACACGATATCAAAGGAAAGGGGTGTAAGGAGGACTACACACCATGTTCGTTTCAGGACAAATTCCTTTGAAACAGTACACGCTTTTCAAGCCAATAGATTGAGCTACAAAATGAGACATAAATCACAAAATATCGAAGCCGTATTTTGTAAGTTAGGATCTTCGGAAGCTTGGAAATTCAAAGCCACAATACCTGTTCACTGGTACCGCATACTAAATCTATTCGCTTTAAATGTGTGTGTATTAGTTTATATTGGTAAATATAGTCCCGTCAGTGACAGTTTGTATATTGGTGCTATTTTTTGCGTTACAAGCCCCCGTGAAACAATACGGACACGATTTCAATAACATAATATTCAACAATACAATATCGAACTTATAATGCTCCTCTCTGAGTTTCTTCTCATCAAGAACCTGGAGGTAACCCTGGTAAATATCGCACTGTATTGTCACTGAGAACATTTGCGTAGATCGTATCATGTAGCGACATTGAGTGTAATCATATAACGTCGATATAGTTTCCAGTGTACACAATGCTCCCATGTCACATATACAGTCTGGCGCGAATGTTTGGAATATATAAGCAGTCCTTCTGTTCACATGCACCAAATACCACAGCACTGGTTGCATAACGTTTATTTGCTGGTGAATCGGTATATTCCTTGGATGGGCAGGGGTACATACAGGCTAAGCATAGATGATAGATGGCTTGTGGAAGCCGCGCTGGCTGACCGGGTTAGAGGGCTGACTTTGTGTGCCGGCAATTGGGTGCCTGCCTCTATGGATGTGGGTTCGAATCCCCAATGGGATTCAAACCAACAAGAATCTGCACTTTATTGAGAAAATGTAATCCCAAATGTAACATGTGTTACATTCACTTTCTAAATGGCATCGTGTATTCATATAGCTTGACTATTACTAAGTGTGGCGTTAAACAACAAACACATCTATTACTAGGCAGGGGATAGACTTACAATGTCTCTGCAAGGCATTCATTACATTGCATAGTGAAACGCTTGCATAGAGAAACAGAATGGAACACTGCATAACACATAAGAGACGCGGCGTGCTTGCGCTAAGGCTTGCTAATGTGTGTCATGGGTATGACGACCTTGTTCAATGGTAATTGTGTTAACGCTCCGAAGGGAATTACCTTACACAGCAGATTGCCATCGTATGCCTTTGTAGTCTTTTCCATATCGATGTCTGTTGACTTACTTGACGGAGGACCAAAGACCGTCACGGTCATGACTGAATAATATATTAACCAGATCTGTTATTTTGCAAGTGTCGTAGTGAAGTAGCAAGCAAGACTCCTTGTCGATAGAACAACAAAATAGCTGGAATGTTGCTGGAGTTAGACGTTAAAGAACAAACAGACACGCTGTTGTTCGTGTTGTTAATCACGTGTTACCGGCGGTGAGTTAATTAATTATTAATCAGCGGAATATTGCTGACTGCGACGTAAAACAATATGTATTCGCTACTTAATTTATAATCTTTTGCCTTTTTAGGCCTTGGCTTATCCCTTTGTGGAAACGTGGTGGGCGTGGTCCCTGGTCACTACTTCGAGAAGAGGAGGCCAGCAGCCTATGGCGTATGCATGGCAGGAGGTGCTCTGGGGCTGTTCATAGCAGGTCCACTCACAAGATACCTTCTTGACCAATATAACCTGCATGGAACTTTGTTGATAATGGGGGCCATTTCTTTCCATATGTCAATTGCGGCATCCTTACTGCGAAAACCACCAATACCTTCCAACGAATCTTTCATAGTTGTCCACAAAGACGAAGATGATGTATCAGCCAAAGAAGCATCCATTCAAGACTCCGATGAAATGTTTCCGAGAAGTGATACGACACTTGCTGGTACAAACCCTACGAAAGATACCAACACAGATCAAACAACAATCCCATTTCTCTCAGAAGACATCACACCTCGAACACAGACCAACGAGGAACCGAAAACCCAATGTTATAATATACGACTGTTGTTAAAAATAATGACAAAAAGGGATTTTCTTATGTACAACTTTGCAATCTTGTTCTGGTCGCTAGGCGACGCGTCCTGTATATTCCATCTTCCGAACTATGCAGAAATTAAAGGCAGCTCACCACGACAGGCAGCAAGTCTGTTAAGTGCAATGGGAGCCGGTGGCATCTTCACGAGGGTAGTCATCGGTCTGATGGCTTCCAGTCCCAGTACGGAATACACGTTGCTTCAGTTCGGGATTGTTGGTGTTACTGACTCATCACCATCTTCTTTCCCCTGTTTTTCCAGTACATATCACTGCCAGATAGCGTTTGCATTATTGTATGGCTTGTACAGCCATGGAACAAATTCATTGATGGGACCATTAACTATACAACTTACCAGTTTGTCTGACGTTGCTATGAGTTTTGGAATTGTGTATTTCTCTTGTGGAATTGATATCTCTTGGGACCAGTCATTGCAAGTAAGTTTGGAAGACATGCACAATTTGTATTAGTTAAATTCAATTTAAATTATTAAAATAACATTTAGAGTTCACAAACCGCCTTCCGAGCTAGAAGCTGCTAAAATGCGTTTAACATGAGGCATTCGGTTCCTCTGCAAGCTGAGTATGAAATTACGTGCCCATTGAAAGTCTTATGTGAATAAACCGTACAAAGTTTGATAAATTGATCGGATACAAGATGGCACCAAGGGTACAACTACGGGAGGGATTAGGTGTCTGTGTGAGGCCATTATCAGAATAGTTCCCTGGGTACCTCGTGTTTGAAAAGCCGATTTAACTTAGGAGTTAATCCGTTGTCAGCAGGTCAATGTAGCACGACAACATGGTTTATTTTACCGTCAGCCACAAATGACATCAGTACTAAGAATACGTGATGCACGTTGAATTTTACATTTGAGAACGTTCATGTTAAAAGTACAAGACAACTTTAATGTGAACAGACATGCTAAACTCGTTTTGATTATATTTATCATCGATAATATATTGCCGAGCAAATTGAGTATACACCAATATTAAAGAGTTGCTTAACATGTAACAAGGGTTATATGATGATTATATTGAATATGGGTTTCAATTTGGAACACATGTTTGCAGCGGGTCGGTGACTGTTCTCAATCCAGCAAGGTTTAGATGTGTGCATCAAATACAATACGATGAAATGTAAAAAATTCTTTTGACAGGAATACATGATTCAAATAAGGCGTGTTAATGATGTTTATGTGTCTTTTCAGGCTTCATTTATGACGTCACACAAGTGTATGATTACACGTTCGTGTTCGGAGGTACGACTTTCAATAATACATGTCTATATACAAAAACATTCACATTTATGTGTGGCGTATTGAGTAAGTGAGTGAGTTTAGTTTTACGCCCCACTCGGCAATATCCCAGCTATATGGCTGCGATCGGTAAGATGACATGTGTCAACCAAGTGAACGAGCCTGACCACCCGATCCCGTTAGTCGTTTCTTACGACAAGCATGAGTTACTGAAGACCAAATCTAACCCGAATCTTCACGGGTCGTGGTGTATGGAGTAAGATTATATACTAACCCGGTTTGAAATCAAAGCAATGTTAATCTCTACCATAATATTCGATGTAAGACAAATGGTCATAGTATTCGGCATGACATATCACTGTTATTTTGAGGTGGGGGGGGTGCACAGAAACCCGGATATCATGCAGGATCATGGGATCGCATCCCAATTGATCCATATGGGTGTCGTGGGTTTGTGAATGACCTGTTGCTGTTCCTCCGAGTCGATCGTTTAAAATCTTTAGTACGAAGATTGATGGTGCAGCGCGCCAGTATTTTTCACACAGTTGAAGTAATATGTTAGGACCAGTTGCTGCCTGGTTAAAACTGTGGGGAACCAAATTATTTTACCCTAGAATATAGATTCATATTTATTATAACGTACTATTAATAGGAAAAGTACATTAAACAAATCGAGGCAAAGAATAATTGTTATTTCTGCATTTTTCAGGTGCATGTTTCTTGCTAAGTTCTATGTCGACGGCAGGAATAAGTCTTTTCCAAACAACGGTGATTCCAGACAGAACATTATCGATATAACGGGATACCGTTTTGTGAATGAACACATAAGAAAACCTGCGATTTCCAACATCCTTCACCATGCAATACAGTGATAGCACACATCGAATTGAGGCATGCTGTATGTCTACCGGAAAACCAGGATATGCTGATTGTCTTGTGAACACCTGGTGTCATCACTGATGATCTTGTCCTACAATTGTCACCCCCATTTTCAAGCTCGATAGAATCTGTTTCCTCAGGTAATAGGGACTGATGTTTGAAGGACGTGGTGGTGTCCACGCCGTTACCTACTTACTCTACTGATGAGTGAATTTAGTTTTACGCCGCATCATTCCAGCAAGATCACGACAGGGGAACACCAGAAACTAGCTTCCGATATTGCACCCGTCTGTTGAATCGAACCCGGATCTTCGGTGACGAGCGAACGCTTTAACCACTACGCTACTCCACCCTTCCCAAGTATATGTGAGGTGTACGAAACAATAATTGTATAAAATATGCTGGTGTTTAAGTTATCCGTCACTGACCACAAGTGACATACTCCATATAGTAATGCCCGATTAACAGGGTTGGGACGAAGCTTAATGTATCCTCTATGGTGGACCACGTGAGGTTTGTTTGTGAAGTAAAAACGATTTAACCACAATTAGCATTACCATATTAGTTTGATATAATTTTAATTTCAACATCGGTTGCATTTTGTTTTGATTGTCTTTGTGAGTGAGTGAGTGAGTTTAGTTTTACGCTTTTAGCAATATTCCAGCAATATCATGGGGACACCAGAAATAGGTTTCACACATTGTATCCATGTGGGGAATCGAACCCGGGTCTTCAGCGTGACTAGCGAACGCCTTAACCCCTAGGTTGCTCCACCGCCCTTCTGGGAAGAAGAACGATTGTAATAAATGTCTGCGCCATGACCATAAAAGTGACTGGTTGCATGACGGGATTGGCACTTTACGAAACGTGCCCACATGATCAAGGGGGTTAACCCATCAGCAAGCAGCGGATGACACTCTGCAATAAAATACATTTTGTGCACGATGTACATGCGGTCGTAAAAATCATAAAATGTCAGGGTTGTTGTAAATGGCCACCCATCTGGTTGCCAGGTACTTTAGAGTGGTGAATAAAACGGATGTCATGGTATGTAGGTAGCATAGAGCTTATTGTGGACGTTACTTGACAGATGTCCTTTGCCAGGTACTTTTAGAGTGGTGAATAAAACGGATGTCATAGTATGTATGTAGCATAGAGCTTATTGTGGACGTTACTTGACAGATGTCCTTTGCCAGGTACTTTAGAGAGTGGTGATTAAAACGGATGTCATAGTATGTAGGTAGCATAGAGCTTATTGTGGACGTTACTTGACAGATGTCCCTTTGCCAGGTAATTTTAGAGTGGTGATTAAAACGGATGTCATAGTATGTAGGTAGCATAGAGCTTATTGTGGACGTTACTTGACAGATGTCCTTTGCCAGGTACTTTAGAGTGGTGATTAAAACGGATGTCATATGTATGTGTATGTAGCATAGAGCTTATTGTGGACGTTACTTGACAGATGTCCTTTGCCAGGTACTTTTAGAGTGGTGGATTAAAACGGATGTCATAGTATGTAGGTAGCATAGAGCTTATTGTGGACGTTACTTGACAGATGTCCTTTGCCAGGTAATTTTTAGAGTGGTGATTAAAACGGATGTCATGGTATGTAGGTAGCATAGAGCTTATTGTGGACGTTACTTGACAGATGTCCTTTGCCAGGTACTTTTAGAGTGGTGATTAAAACGGATGTCATAGTATGTAGGTAGCATAGAGCTTATTGTGGACGTTACTTGACAGATGTCCTTTGCCAGGTACTTTAGGAGTGGTGATTAAAACGGATGTCATAGTATGTATGTAGCATAGAGCTTATTGTGGACGTTACTTGACAGATGTCCTTTGCCAGGTACTTTTAGAGTGGTGATTAAAACGGATGTCATAGTATGTATGTAGCATAGAGCTTATTGTGGACGTTACTTGACAGATGTCCTTTGCCAGGTACTTTAGAGTGGTGATTAAAACGGATGTCATGGTATGTATGTAGCATAGAGCTTATTGTGGACGTTACTTGACAGATGTCCTTTGCCAGGTACTTTAGAGTAGTGATTAAAACGGATGTCATAGTATGTATGTAGCATAGAGCTTATTGTAGACGTTACTTGACAGATGTGCCAGGTACTTTTAGAGTGGTGATTAAAACGGACAGGTGTATTAGCATAGACAGGACGTTACTTTACAGATCTGGTGCTCTCATCCTCATTGCCTTGTGCTTCATCGCGTGTTGATTGCTGAACTCGGCGCTATATAAATAAATCAAGCTGTCACAGTATGGCTTTTACAACAACTATTCACTCATTTACAGGGCAATATTTGGAGCCATTTAAGGTGATACAGGAGAGAGAACTCAATGTGCTGCTGACCATAAACGGGACAACCCGGATTATACTGGCTTATAAAGGATTGGGCCCTGCCTATATTACTTCATGGGCACAAATGAGAGATCCATACTATATTGACCATAAAGGAAGGGCCCTGCCTATATCATTATAGGCATAACATGAGAGATCCATGCTATACTGGCCATAAAGGAAGGGCCCTGCCTATATTATTATGGGCACAAATGAGAGATCCATGCAATACTGGCTATGAAAGGAAGTGGCCCTGCCTATATTCTTATAGGGGCACCAAATGAGAGATCCATACTCTTTACTGGTCACAAATGAGTGATCCACATGCGATATACCTCGTCACAAAGGAGATCCTTGCTATACTGGCCATAAAAAGAAGCTGCCCCTGTTCCTTAATCTAAATGAGAATGTCCTTCATCATCGGGCATAAATGAGAGATCCCCTTGTTTGTACTGTTCAAAGAAAATGTGCCTTGCATTTATTGGTCAAGCAGATAAGTGACCCTTGCTTTATTGGTCCACAAATAGGTGAGCCTTACTTTATTGGTCACAAATAAGTAGGAGCCTTTACTTTTCTGGTCACAAATACATGAGGGATTCCTTTATTGATCACAAATCATTAAGCCTTGCTTTATTGGTCTAAATACGTGAGCCTTGCTTTATTGGTCACAAATACGTGACCTTTATTGGTCACAAATACGTGAGCCTTGCTTTATTGATCCACAAATACGTAAACGCTGCTTTATTGATTCACAAATGCATTGAGCCTTGCTTTATTGGTCACAAATACGTGAGGGATTCCTTTATTGATCACAAATACGTAAGCCTTGCTTTTATTGGTCTAAATACGACGAGCCTTGCTTTGTTGGTCCTAGTACGTGAGCACTTTGCTTTATTGGTCACAAATACGTGAGCTCTTTGCTTTATTGGTCTAAATACATGAGGATTCTTTTGTGATCACAAATACGTAGAAAGCCTTGCTTTATTGGTCCACAAATACGTGAGCCTTGCTTTATTGGTCAAATACGTGAGCCTTGCTGTGGTCACAAATACGTGAGCCTTAGCGTGGTCTAAAATAAGTGAGCCTTGCTTTATTAATTTGTTACAAATACGTGAGCCTTGCTGTACTGGTCAGAAAGTGTGTCCGCAGGAAGGTGACATTTTAGGGCGGTAATAAAACATAGGCTGTTTTCGTTTCGCCTTCGTGCGAAAAGTTGAACATTGCAACAATGGGTTTGGGTGTTTATACGGGAACCCTAATCCCAGAGGAAGGCGACAAACACAAGAGGTTCATGTTCATATTATTCATACATATGTACAAAATCATTGTATAAACTATTACACTTCCACTTCACGTACGTGCACTGTCCTTAATCATTAAAATATATATCCGTCAGTTTATCATCATTATCATTTGATAAAATATTTCACTTTCACTGTCCTTCTCCAGTCATTAAATGTGTACACAGTGTCATCTAACATGCAAGAACATATGATGCAGTGTCTGCATACCCACACAGTCATCTGGTTGAAATCCAATACAGGATACTCCTGATACAACACAAGATCTCTGTACTTCTTTCTTTGGTGGGAGGCGCTGAACGGCGGCATATTGCATAGTGATTTCCGTGGATTTCTGCTCTCTTAATAGGAGTCGAAGGAATTCAGAAAAGTGTGGAAGGGCCCTTGCCAACCAACTTCTTCAAAGCGTCAGCATGCCAATCGCCTTCCAAGGTTGTTGTTTGTTCTTGGACCCTTTACAGCGTGGCGTTGTTTCCAGGTTATCATCGGAGATTGCCCTCTATCCAGGTTGTAAAGAAGTCGCCTTCCTGCGAATGAACCGTCAGAAATGTGAACTGTGAGTGGCGGAAGCCTTGCCATGCTACCAGTCAGCAGGGAGGGGAGACCGGCTATCTATTAGTCATAAATGGAGAGAACCTTACTGGATACTGGATTATGCAGCGGGATGGCTCCGCCTTTATTAGTCTTAAATGGGAATGTCCATTACACTAAGCATAAATAGAGATCCTTGCTACACTGGTGATACACGAGAGAACGCGGTTTTACTGGCCCTAAAGGGAGACAGTCCGACGATACTGGATCCCCTTTCACAATGAGATCTTGGCTCTAAAGGTGATCGTAACTCCCATACCTTAACATTATTTCTGGCTGGCGGCACGGGACCCGATCCCTGCACGAGGCGTACCACAATAATAATTTTATTAATTCAGGAGGGCTTCCTGTTTTCCGATAATGGCGAAAACATGGGAGAAAATATATGTCAGGTTATTGAATGGTGAGTTTGATCATCAAATCATCGGTTCGTTTCACAAAATTTATTATGAATGGATGTTTGCTCGACGTATACGTACCATTAGTCGAGGCGTGCCTTCAATCCAGGAGTCGAGCTATAGACACGGAACGCCCGCTATACTATGGCATTGACTACACGCTGAATATGAATGCGATACACCGCCATATTATTCGGGTTGAGCCGTGAATGTATGGTCCTTCGTCCAAATGAAGCCAACAAATAATGAAATAGACGACAAAGGCACACAGCGTATCTGCCGTGTAAAGGCAATTCGTTCAGGGCGTTGACACTATATCCATTGAGCAGATCGTTAGAAGCCCGGCACACATTTGCAGAGCCTTTTACGCAAGCGTACCGAGTCTCCCTGCATCATACAGTCGTATGCGCTGGGTTCTCCATGCAAGTGCTTAATGAATTTGTTATGAGTGACATTAGCCAGAGTCTCTCCCCTACCTGGCATAGCTTTCTTTGTTGTTTAACGCCACTTTCAGCAATATTCCAGCTACATGGCTGCGGTCTGTAAATAATCGACCCGTGAAGATCGGGGTAGGAATAGGTCTTCAACAACCCATGTACTTGCCATAAAGGCGACTATGCTTGTCGTAAGAGGCGACTAACGGGATCAATTGGTCAGTTTCGCTGACTTGGTTGACACATGTCATCGGTTCCCAATTGCGCAGATCGATGCTCATGCTGTTGATCACTGGATTGTCTGGTCAGACTCGATTATTTACAGACCCGCCGCCATATAGCTGGGAATATTGCTGAGTGCGGCGTAAAACTAAACTCACTCACTCACTGGCAAATAATAATCGGAGTCTGGACCGAGACAGTCAGTAATCAGCGGCGGGTATCGATCGCAATCAGAATACGATGACACATGTCAGCCAAATCAGCCTGGCTTCACCGATCAACATGGGTTGCTAAAGTCAATTCTAACTTTGAACTGC